>NW_027106937.1:770967-786651 GCF_000696795.3 Halyomorpha halys
ATATATGATGAAAAGAAAAGCGCTAACATAAGAAGCACCAAAGTTTTTATATTTTATATAGGTTTTCGCGCGGCCTTCAGAGTCTATAGAGTCCAACGAAAAAAAAGTATTTTTTGATATATTTTGCGATGATATTTTTTTTTTTCAATATTTAACGTAAAATATTGACAAAGTGAATTGTTCAGAAAAATATGTTAATTTTTTAAAAATCGTATTCTAATAAACGGATTAAATAAAGAATGCAAACCACAGAAGCATATTATATGAAGAATTTATTTTAGAGAGTAACTTGGAAAGGTCAAGTCGCACAAAGCTTATTACTGTTTTAAATTGTAGCAAATTTTATCAAAATTTAAAGGAAATAGAAAAAAATTAAATCTGTCAAACGGTTGGTTTTCGGTTTATTCAATAATTCTTCATATCGCTTAAAATTTGAAATATCTTTCTAGTTTCTATAATAGTAAACTTTATCTAGTAACACCATTTTTTCTTTTATTAATTACCTCGAGCGAATCTAAATTTGAAACTTTAGAATCCAGACAAAAAATTCGTTGTTACAAATATGAATAAATAATTATGTAATAATTATTATAATAGTTTTAATAGCACTGCTCAAAAAAAGTCGAACTAGTAGGACACCGGTTAATATATCTCGAATATAAGTAAATGTTAGAATTCTATTTCATTTGTAATACATTAATATTACAATATGCCCACTGTTATTACTAGTATTATGAATGAGATATATTATATACATTGACAGGGAAGGTATCGGTCCTGGAAATCATTCCCTTTCCATTGGCTGGATATGGCGATAACTGCTGAATGGAAGGACTTGCATTGAAGAGATCCAAGTCTAGGTCGGTAGATATCTCAATGTCCACTATCAGAGTTTTTGTCCTGGCTAAAATATGGCCACGACTGCTTGAAGGCAACATCTTATTTTAAATTAATTTTACAGGATTCGTATTTAATAAATTAAGTTGGTGTTGTGTTTTTTATATATGTTTTAATATCTAGTCAAACTTACAGTAAAAACTGTACTAAAAGGTAATGTGTTTTGAATGAATCAATTTAAAATAAAAAAGATATAAACTTTCAACTTTTCCAATTTCCAATTTTTTTTTTTGTAGGATTATAAATTTTCCTTTTAAAAATAATTAACTAAAAAGCTGATTTATTTGGTTTTATTTAATATTGCCTTTTATTTTAGTTATAATTATTTTATTTTGAAAGACTCGAAAACACACAATATAACCTTTTTAATTTTTTGTTTTGGTTACTTTTTTTGGTTTTATAATAACCACTTATTATTGTTCCAATCATTTGTGCTTCATTCAATCTTCATTGATTATTATGAATTATAATATTGATTATATATGATCAATTACTAAATATATTGAAATTTTTATTAATTTCGTTTTACCATTAAAAAAATAATTAGAGAGAAGTTACGAGACAAATTTGGTTAAATTCAGAACTTCATAGATAGAGGGAACCAACCAGTTTTGTTTATTGCACGTTGTTATTATATTAGTTTATAATAATAGTACATATTTCTCAATTGACTCCAGTGATATTCATAAATATACATATTCACACCAGATATATATATACATATATAGTCAAGTGCATTTTTGCGGCTATTTTACCTTTTTCAGTCTGAAAAAAATTTCTAAAACTGTCATCTGTTGCGGTAATGTAAATACAAAAATCTCTGATTGGACATAAATTTCTCACTTAAGTAAGTGTATATCATTTATTTTTCAAATTTAAAAAACAAATACTGCTCTAGTGAAAATAAATTATTATTACATTAGATTGCAATCATTTAATGACCTATTATATTATTTAAAAACATAATTTCGTTAAAAAAAATAAATAAATTAAAAAAATCTTAAAACTTCATAAATGCATTTTAAATAAAAATTGAATTCGAATAAATTAGTTTTTTGTTTTAAAAAGTTTATAAAAACATTTACACGGTTAAGTGTTGATTTGATTAACTTTTTTTAAAAAACTATGAAGAGTGACCTATAAGGTGCTCACAACCTGAGTTTAACCCTCTAGTTCTAGTTGTACGCATTAGAGGGTAGTAGTAGTCTTCTGTTAAGACAACATTAATTGTAATTATTGATATAAATTTTATCACTAAGTATTGTAAAAAATTGTAAACATGTTAAGCAAATGAAAAAAATAGTGTTTCCTGTGAAGCAGATGAAGTTTGAAACGATGCAAGTTACTTGAGCGTATTAACTTAAAATTAGGGCCGTCCGTAGCTCAGCTGGTTCAGCCTAGGTCTGTCATCCTGAGGGCGATGACTTTTTTTATTAAGTGGTGGTCCAACAAAATGAAAAATTTGACCACCCCACCATGGTGAGAATAGGTTGGTCACCTGTAGATAACTAGGTAAACATCAACTTCGCTATGGATTGCCTTAAAATAAATAAATAAAATGAGTTGTCTACTCATGAGCTTATTAAAAGATCTTTTTCCCTAATAAATGATAATGCAGGAAAAAGAGTTTTATAAAGATACAGATATTTGAGGTGAGTGAAGTATTCTCATCTGATCCTTAGAAAGTCCCGTTTTCCCCTTCATTTGTGTAAACTTGCCACCATTCTGAAGTCGCAGATAGCCATATATTTCTATATCCTAAAGGTTTGCTTCGGTGCTTTGATTGAACAAAAATAAAGCCCAGGTATGTACTTTAAATTTCCATTTAGATATTTTAGTGGAGTTTTAGTAATTACTTTAAAAGGTTATCTCAAGAGTTTAAGTGCTTTCCAGAGATCGGAAGTATTCAGGGCAGGAACTTAGGCGTGTTTTCCTGGTATGCTTCTTATCTTTCGTCCACAGGAAACCGTTCTAACACCTTCATTTCTCAAATGTTAATAATATTTTTATAATTTAGCATCAGTGATTAGCAAAATGATATTTTTGTTTGGTCAGATTTATTTATTAAACATTGCATAATAAGATTTAAAATAGTTATCTGTTAAGGTTATGTGGTTAAAATAATGTAACGCTAGATATTAGAAAAAAAAATTGTTTGAACAGCATTCATTTTTCACTTTTGTAACTTGTTTGAAGTTAAAAATTCAACTACTAAGCTCTTTTCGATATGAACTTGTATAAAAGCTAAATTCATTCATTGCTTTGTTTACTAGTAAATGTGCTACGTTTTCTTATACTAGTCTAAGAACTCTGATTTAGAAAGATTTTTCAAGAAATTATACTCGTAGAAAAGTACCTCTTAATCCCTGAATGGTATCGTCGAATAAAATTTACTCCTGGAATTTTAATCCTACCACTCCACGCCGAAAATGCAGGATAAAAGGCTATGGGTTCGGAAATTACTTGTCTGCCAACATCAATGATCTCAAATTTTCAATGATGTTTGGTCAATTCTAAATCTTAGTGATAAATTTTTACACATCGATACCAATATAGCTAATGACCCATTGGTGGTAGCACTCTCTGCCTCTGCGTCTTTTTCCAGAAAAGAAATGGTGAGAGTTTTAATATGCATTATTTTCGTCATGATAAGTAGAATAGCCTCAATCAGGATATGTTGCGTAATGTCCTTTGGGAAATGAAAATAGTTTTGCGCGATTGTCAGAAATATAAATCAAACACGGAGAACCAGAAAATGATTTTGTAATATTAAAGATGATTTTGGGTGCTATGTTGAACCATGAATACAATTGAAGCATAATAGAAATATTTAAAGATAAGATGAAATACAGAGGATAAAATAAATTAGATGAATTATATTGAATACTTACGGGTTACAAAGCCTATGGATAGCTAGTCTATATTGGTCCATAAGATGGAAAATAGGATAAGCTATATTGGATAATTAGGTAGAGACAAAGAATAAGTAAATCTGATGTAGACTTATGCAGAAATTTTGAAGGATGTAAATCTTACGGGACGAACACAAAGTTTAATTGTATAAAATGATTGACACTGAACTGCACAGAACATTAGTACATTTAATGATCATAAGAGTAATTAAATAAACCACTGAGAGGCGAGGGAACAAAAGGGTTGCCACGAGAGCGATTCAACTTCTAGCGGGACTCAGTGAAGGCAAACAAAACAAAACAAAACGCCGTAACTCCAGAAGGCTGCGTGTTTTGATGATATATAATAGCTTTTGAAAACGGAATAGGTTTGGAAATTTAAAAAATTTTCTTCATTTAAATTTGAAATCCAAAATCTTTAATTTTGAAAGTTGAACAAAATTGAATTGATCTACGTTACAGAAAAAAAAATCTTGAATTCAACACATATTTTAGTTTTAAAATCCAATCGGCAAAAATCAATCGAAAACAGAAATTTAAGAGATCAAAATAATGCTGCCTCATGTGAAGATTTGTGCGTTAGTGATATCATTCATGCAGCCTAAAGTGGGAATGCTAAAATTCATTTCTTGGGGCCTCCACGAAATAAATATTAACTGACCCAGTTGAGAACCGAACGTGTTCAGCTATCACGTCAACAAGTCTAATTTTGAAGTTTTGCCAAAAGTTTGGATTTTATGGACAACGGAGTCTTCAAGTTTACACTTATGGCTCAACATTCCGATACTGAGTCATCACAACATAACAGCTCCGGTGTATTATTTAGGAATTTTATAACTTTTAGATCCTATTTTACTTTGTAATATAAATACTTAGACTCAATGGCTAGGAATCATAAATTGATTGAAAAAAGGAAACTTTTTTCATTTGTTGTTTTACAAAATCATATTCAGGTGCTAGATCAGATGTTAAACTAATTCGGCATTAAACTAGTCTCAGGATAAAGAATGATCCGGTATTTTTTATCATTATTATGCTATTAAAATTTTATAAATCTGCGAAACATAATTTGTAATATGCCTTAGTATTTATCACAATATTGCTGTAAAAAATTTTCTATAAATTTTTTACTGATACTTTGTATGTAACGAAAGAGAATGAAAAAGGACGGAGCACTAATGACGAGAAATCGGTGGAGGAACGACGTGAATCATTATCTGCCGACAGGACGATCCTTTTATTCCGACGGTAGGAAATCCAAAGCTCTGAGCCCGACCACTGATCTAGCCCTGGACGTTACCGAAGAGCTCTCCAAGATTTAGGGTTTGGAACATTTGTGAGTATAAGTAGTCGACTGTGTGGTTTGGACTCATCCTAATCTCCTCCAAGAGACCATGAAATTCAAGCAGATATCCCATTACCCGTTTAAATATTAAAAAAAAAATATGTTTTACCCCTTGATAAATGTCTTATTTCTTGGGATCTTTATCTAACAGACCAATATATCTTGAAAACTTTTATCCATCTGTTCTCTGGTGTATGACTGAGGAAATATGAATCATGTTGGTGTGCTTTCGTCTGACAGTTTTCTTGAAGAATATTGATGATCTTGTCGTTTTCTAGTCCATCGTTTCGTTCTAAGATATTTCTTAAGCTTATTGTCTGCTTGGTTATTATTCTAAACATATATTTCTTTAAATATTGGGGGTCATAAAGAAGTTATTAATGATCTATAGATAATTGAAATATACAATCGCAAACGATTTTACCGTACGAATCAATCGAGAAACGCTCAGATGGATGGACGCTAAAAGTTGGATCTGATATCAATATAAAACTTATAAGAAATACTTGCATACTTATGGAAGAGAAAACTATTATGTATGTATTAAAACCTAATATTAAATTCGTACATATTAATATTACGCATTTGTCAAATATAACGCATATATCAACATTACCTATATAAGATAATAGTATAGCTCTGCAAGAAATCTCACATTAGATATGTTTAATTTTTTTTTTTATATTCATTCCAACTAACAATATAATGTTATGAAGAAAGCTTATTCAATACATGGAATTCGTAATCTGCATACTTTAAAATGACAATAAAGCAACAGTTTACGTAATAAGTAGTAACGTTTACCGACAGGAAAGTGTCCAAAGGCGTACCCAGAATCAAAACTAGAAGGGAGGAAGCCATAGTTGTTTAACATCTCTGCATAGAAAAGGGTAATGAAACCAAAATTTTTTAGAAATTTATATATGATTGTCGCAATGATTTATTAGTTATTAAAATTAGGTATTTACTTAAAAAAATTAATTATTAAATTAATATTTTTTCACTTCTAGGGGGAGGGGGAGAGGGGACTGCTCCCTCCTGCTCTCCGCTGGGTACGCCTATGAAAGTGTCACTTCAGTTTTATACTAAAGACTCAGCTATCGGAGAACTTATATTAACTCTTAATTTTACTCTCTGAGTATCTCATAGGATATGTCATAGGTCGTATATGAAAGGGTCTTTTAGGCGGGCTAAAAGTTTTCGGTGTGAAGCCGGGGACTGAATAATTTGAGACATAAAAATTGAAAATCTTTTGAGCTTTTGCTTTAGCTTTGAGCACTAAATAAACGCTACATGTTACATATTCAGAAACGGGCATACTAAACATATGTTTAATATTGGGAGCTTAAAATGTCCTAAACACTTGGAGTATCTCTGTATAATTAGAGGAATGAAACCTGTGAATTGGTTGTTTTTAGCTCGAAATATTGTTGTATACTTAGAGACGGACAGACTGAACACATTTGATACAAACATTTTCATAAACGATTATTTTTAAAAACATTCACGTTATCTCGTGAATACCACGTTATGTTATTCCCTTCGCTCAATCGTCGAGTATCTAATGGGAACCATGATACTGTGGAAGCTGGCCACTGAATGAGGCTTAGCCCGTACCTCATTTGTAATAAGGCAGACCTCATTCGTGCACTATCCAAAAAACGGGTCATTTTTGGGTTTTAAAACTCTGAGATCAATTTACTTGGGTTTTGATACCCGCGTTGATACATTTATATCCAAATTCGTACCCTCAAGATTCGAGCTTTACGATACGTATGTAGGTATAATAGAGAAAAAAATGGCTATGCTTGAATAATGGCATATCTAACAAAAAAAATTATTAAAATTAATTAAAATGTTTAATTTTTTTTTGGAATTGAGCGTTTTCCAAAAATATTACCATAGACGAGGATTACATTCTTTATGGGTCGCTGAACAAACTTTACTTAGCCATTAGAGTTGTTACCAAATAACTCCAGTTTCCAGTACAACCTATGAATTACCTCTAAAACAGAATAAAAACAACCTTTTTTTTAATATGTAATCTAAAAATCTTAAAATAAATCTAAATAATATATAATTGCTAACGGACTGAATGTATTCTAAGAAGTTGTAGGAATAGGAGAGTCTCAGATGTGATTAAGGAACGGAAGCGTTCCGGATTTTAGGAGGAAGAAATTTTCGAAAGACGTAGAAAGGTTGTAAAGGAATAATTTGAAAGTTCGAATTGAGATTTCTATGAAAAAAAGTGAATTTGATAACCTAACATAAGGAATTCAGGGATTAATGATTATATTTTTCAAACTTGTTTAGTTTCTGCTATTCATGCCTTAATTCAACTATGGTTTCAGTTAACCCTTAAAGGGCACTCCCAGACTCTATAAAATGATAGCCAAATTCAGTAAATATCAAAATTTTGATACTTTTTATTATGAAAAAAAAATGGAGAACAGGATATGTCCCAGTGAATACTGAATATCGATGTCTTAAACGATTTTTTACAAATAATATTATAATTATTGAGATGCTAGACGTAAAAGGGGTGTTGCAAGTATGGAAATATTGAATTCACTAAGATACCATAGACTACGGAATTCGCTCTGTAAAGGAAACAACTTATTATGAATGCAATACAGAGAATGTATATGGCTTCGTAAATAAACGACAGAATTGGAGAGAAGTTGCAAGATTTCCTAGGACTGTGTTTCTACAGAATAACATGAATTTTGATTCATAATTTGAATGAAAATGTGATGTGAGATGGTACAATAAGGAATTTCTGTTTTAATTTTTAATAAAACTTCATAAATGAATATTATTATGTTCCTGGATTTGTATTTTTGGAGACTGATAAATAAAAAAGGCAAGAAGCTGGGAGAGAGATCTGCAAGGGGGGGGGGGAGGAAGTGTTTATTCTCCATTTATTTGAATTTGGAAGAAAGTCATCTAAAAAGTATTATTTTTTTTTTAAATTAATATATATTTCCTTAAAGGCAATTCATGATGTTTGCCTATTCAAACCTAACTTTTGATTTAGACATATATTTGATAACATTATTTTCTATTCTTGAATTTAGCAGATGATGAGATAGTAATATTTATGATATATAAATAGATAATATATATACAAATAGATAATAATATACTATAGATAGAGATATAATATAATATTTATAGCTTATAGGAGTGATATGATAGCAATAATTATAATATAATAGCAATATATAGCTGAAATAAAAAAAATAAACAGAACTTATTTATGGAAAAAAAGATAAAAAATAAATTAGTAAAAAAAAAAATTGATACATCTTAGAAATAATAATTAAAATAAATATGTAATTGAAGAATGAATGTAACAATAAAAATAAGGAATTAATGAAACAAATAACTGACTTAAGGTAATATGAACAGCCTCTGATAAAAATTAATTCTTTATTTTTTTCAAGGTTCTATGTAAATTGTAAATTTAAGTAATTATTGAATGTTCACAATAAGTGTTTCGATGTTGGATGTATTTACGAATGCAAATATTATAAACGCATTTTGTCCACGCCCATTCAAACTGTCTTATTCTATATCTAAGTGGTTTTATGTTTCTCTTGGATGCCGTTATAAAGGTATAAGTGGAAAATGGCCATTGGCTAGAATAACAGCCTTTGTTAGGCATTAGAGCGAATTAATGAAGCCGTGGAAGTTATGTGTAAAACAAACGAAGCTTGAACGTAGGGATTGCTTGAACATATGTTCCACTCCAGCTTTGTTCCGTTTATCATTCAGGTCAACCGTGAACGAACTAGTTCCTTGTTCAGGTCCAGGATGATTGTTATCACTTGTATAGCAGTTCTTGATTAGTTCTTCTATGATAGGGGTATGCAATGGATGGCGATTGGCAATGATGAGCTCTATTTGAGCAAAATTTACTTTTGAGAGACAAATGGTAATTTTAGTAAGATAGACTCTCATTTTATGCATGATATGTGTCTTAGATCTCTCTCTATTATATAAACTAATTTTTAGTGATAACGTGTAATATTCTATTTTATAGATGAGAACCATGTAAAATTTTATTTTATATCTAAGGTATAATAATATAAAATACTTGTAAATTACTATAGTATTAGGGAAACGAGTAGTACAATTAAATAGACAATTGTATAATTTGTAAAATAGGGGTTGGTCCGACAGTGGGTACCAGTTTAATTTAATAATCGTTTTTCAGTTTACTATTAATTCATTAGGAAATTTTTAGTTTTTTTTTTTAATGTTTATTATCTTTTATTCATTATAAAATGCGTTAGTTATCAGTTATTTATTGGCAGTTTTTTTTCTGTTATTGAAAAATATTTTCAATGTTAATTTCAACCCGAAGAAATGTTTATTGATTTGATTTTTAGTTAGTCATATTTTTAACAGAAATATTTTATTATATATGGATGCTTGAAATTTTCACTTAGTTATATTTTTTTGTAGTTAGTTATATTTTAGCTAGTATTTTTTTTCTTTCTTTTGTACACTAAGATTCTATTATTCATTTTTCCTTTTCGTTCAGAATTTTATTTTTCTTATCTTGTATTTTTTGAAGATTTATTTCCTAGGCCAACCCCCTCTGTATTTCTCTATACTATAATATATGTACAAAATAAAATAAATTATATCTTTAATCATATTGCATCATTAATATATAAGGAGTGAGATTTCTTCTCGGCCAAACCTCTAAGAGAGGTGATAATAAGCAAGGAATAAAAATAACGACGGAGAAGTTATTAATTGGTTGAAGGTATGTTAGATGAAATTTAAAATAAAATGCTCTTTATTAAATTACTTGTTATTTGAAAAATAGTAAGACCTAAACATCTTAAGAAAATTACGATGTTGCCACCTTGGAAAGTTTCAAAACTGAAGCAAGAAAGAAATTTAGCGATATAATTGGTTTACTGTTTTACACAACACTAATAGTACAAGAGCCCAAGTATTTGCCTTTAATACTTGTTTATGACCTGCCAAGATTGGTGAATTTATGTCACTAAATTTAAATATTTGAACCGTTGAATGATTTTTAATTAAGTTAGTTCCTTTTCTAAAAGCGCTGTGTTGACTACTTCAAAAACCGTCTTTATACACAACGTTTAATAGTGAATCCAACCTGAGGCGATAAATTTATTTTACTGTAGAGGTTTTATGAAAGTACTAAAGCATTATAGCTTTTCCCGGTATTAAAATTTACTACCGAATTCAATGGCATGAAAACTAATCAACGTAGACTGATAAAAGGCTTTTTTTAAAAAAAAAAAATATATTCGAGTGTTCTATTTTAAATTATAGACTTGGTCTAAAAGTAAAAGAGAATTCATTAAAAAATAATAGTAAAAGAAAATACATCATTTAATAATTGCACAATGTTATAAAAGTAACAATGATTATAACTTTTCTATTACCAATTTAGGTTATTGGGACATATGTTTCTCTGACAGAATTTAGAAAAAAAATTTTGTTAATGAGCAATCTAATATATATTGGACAGCAAGACGTCAATTGGTCGAACTACCGACGACTCAGCATAAAAAAAAATTATTGGAAATTTAATCACATTAGAAAGAAAATCCGGGTTTTGTGAAATCCTGTTTATATTCTTATTTCATATATATTTGTTCATGAACGTTTCAGAGCTCTCAACTTCAGGATCAATAATGTGAAATAATTTAACCATCTAATAAAATAAATATAATTTTTTGAGCATTAGCATTGCTTGAGAGTGTTAAAGGTCAGAGGTAGTTTTTTGTGATAGTGTAAACAAAATTATTTAAAGCAGTTTACATTGTAAAATATTTTTTAAGCTTGTGTCGTCCATCTGCTTCCGGTGGTATGAATTTTTCATGTCAACTGGAAAAACGCCTGTTAGACATTTTTAATCTTTCCTGGTTATTATTGTTTTAATTTGAAGAAAAAATATTTTGGAAGTCTTAGCTTTTTTCCTTATGTCAGATGTGTAATTATTTATTTTTTTGGACGGTATATTTTTATTTTTAATGGTTCAATCTAACGATTTAGAAGATTCCTTCATCAGGTTAGTCTCTGAAATGGTTTCCTTGAACGTTAATTTTTTATACCAGTATTTTTTAGTTTATTTGAAATAATTTAATTTCCATTCTCATAAAAGTTGACTGATTCCTGTGAGTTTTATATAAATTAATGCAACTTTTAATGTGCCCGGGAAATTTAACTCTATGAATAAGCTATCCATTCTGCCTTAGTGAGTTGTCAACATAACTGGTGTTATTGTTTGAATTTCGTCTTCCAATTGCCTCCACTCAGGTTCGCAAGCATCAAACAACTGGAAAAGTCATAAAAATGCTAATCTAGGCGGAAAATTTGAATGAATTATGTGAAGAAAGTGAATATTTTTCCTTACACTTTTAATTAGGTAATTTAAAACCTCGTTCCGTCCTCTAATAAATTTTGTTTCTGTCCTTCCTCCGTATTACACCTTATTCAATTTAATGCGGGGTAGGGGGAAAATTCAAGAACTTTTATTTTCCGTGTCTTTTCTCAGCATTATCTCTCAGTTCTAAAATTGCATATTTTATGTTTATCAGGATTAGATGGAAATTACTGGAGGAAACTACAAGTACAAAGTGAGATTCTTTACTTTTATATATCAAAAGCAAAATTGTCGACGATGCGATTCCTTTAAAGTTTGAATATTAAATCAATACGGCGATCATTATTAATAACTAATATTATTAGTGGAATATGAATTAATTAATTCTTGAAAAGAATATATTTTTTTTAAATTTTTTAGGTGTAGGTTGTTTCAGGGTTAGGTGTCTTAACGAAAAATATGAATCAAGGTTATAAAAAGAAAAAAAAAAGGACATTCTTATATGAAGGAATGTCCATAAACGGTATGTTTAGGAGATATTTCATTTCTAAAGATTTTCATTGTTATGAATTAACTAGGTTATAATAAATAAATTAATACGTGATTCAATTACTCTAAATATCAACATTCATATTTAATTTTGTTCAAAATATTAATTTAAAAAAAAAAGTTTTTTATTTTTTGATAGATATTAAAATCTGCCACACAGTTGTGGGCAATAGGTAATAGTGATGAATGATCTCATACATACTAAAATAAAATAAAATAAATAAATGAATAAAAAAAAAACTCACAGAAGAATAAACAAAATGAACATAATCACTATCTTTATGAAAAATAAATAAATAAAGTAACATAATGGTAAAATAATATATACAATATTTACACAATCGACCTGAGGATCCGTAAGCCTACTCTATCCCCAACGTGTCAAAATATTAAATTAAGCATTGACATAGGCCGACATCTGACTATGTCTTATCGTTATACTCTTCAGATCTTACACCACTGATTTTATTTTGTGTTTGGGTGGTATTAAATAAAAATTGTATGTAAGCTCAGTTAATCACTTTAGTTCTTCAGGAGTAAGAGTGACTAAAATTTGCGAAACAATGACATATCCAGTGATATACAGCTGGGTTTGGATTAAAGGAGTCAGTATTATTGCTCAAGCTAATCACATTAAAATAGAATTTTAATTTTTATATTTTACTAACGCCTGTTGAATAGATTCGATACTTAGGACTCCATCTTGACAAGAGACTTACTTGGAATCCTCACACAAGACTGAAACGGCAAGAAACTGCTCGTAGATTCCGATTGCTACAACACTTACTTGACAAACGCTCTAAACTTCCCATTCACTACAAAAAATTAGTATACACTACGATAATCAGACTAATTTGGACATATGAAATTGAGTTCTGGGGCTCCACCAAACCATCAAATTCCTCCCGCAACCAATTGCTACAATCCAAAATCCTACGTAAAATCCTTGATGTTCCTTATTACGTTACAAATAAACTCATTCACTAAGACCTTAACATCGCATTGTTGCAGATTTGGCCCGAAACACATATTCCAAGTCTTTTCATTCCAAACTCCTTAACCATCCTAACCCATTAATTCTTGATCTTTCATCCTTAACAATCCCTGATAATCCTCCGAGGCGTCTGAAAAGAAGTTGGACATGGGACCTTCTAATTTAAATTAATGTTTGAAGTACCACCAATGGGCGGTTCCTTCCCAAGATTTTCAAGTGTATATGAAACATACAACATATTTACTTATTGTATTTATTATTTTGTACAGTTGTAAATTACATTAAATAAATAAATAAATAAAAAAAAAAATTTTTAGATCCTTAATTCATATTTTTAGTTAGGACATTTAACAATTAACAGCCTTTAAATATATACCATGGGATAGTTGCAGACTACTCGTAGCCTACTCGGCAGTGTCCTGTTTATTGAATGACTTAGGTTCAAGGACAGGCCAAAATCGGTCTAGATCCTCGGATTGTTGCTGTTCATAGTCAGATGACCCACCCTACAAGGGTCTATGAGATACCAAGGTATCAAAAACTAATCTGTAACGTTATAACCCATAATGGGCCAGGGATACTTTGTAAGGAGGTATGGTTACTAGACCAACGGTTGTATAAGGAGGTGATTTGGTCAGAATCACGCTTGAACGCCAGATTTTTTTCCCAATTAAGGGTACCTAGCTTATGAGGCTCGGTGGAACCCGGAGGTCTCCTGAACCCACAGGGCTGACTCAACGTCTACAGTGAAACAGATAATAAGTATCTCCTCAGCCGGATTCGAACCTGGGTCTTTGGATTTAGTAGTCCAATGAGCTACCCACTCCCACAAATCCAACTATGCACAGTTCAATAATAACGGAATTTATTAGTTCTTATTTATAATTAATAAATATTTAATTCACGCCGTTTTTCAATCTTCAATTGTCGTTTTAAGCAAATATTTTAAAAGTGATATAGGAACGTTGCTTCCTGGGGGTCTTAGTGGGGTGGGTCCGGCGGGGAAGGATGGCCTTTTTTGTGTTAGAATTAGGTCTATATTAAGAGTTATTAAATTAATGTTATTATTCATAATTGTTATTAAATGAATATCAGGTTTATTAAATTAATCTTGTACACTTTAAGTGACAAGAAGAATTAAATTAATAAATTACAAAACATGATTTGTTTAATAGGAAAAGTAATATTGCAATATATTAACTGTTGAACGAAATATTAAGAAAAAAGTATGTGCTCAGCTAAAATTATTATTTTTTATATGGTCTCCTCTCTCACTATTATCTGAGGTTAGGTGCTGATTTCAACTGTCAGTCTAACTGCTGTAATAAGCGGACTTGAGGTCTTTGCTCGTGGGAATACTCAGGTTAAGCTATCCTACCATAATAGGCAGGGGACCTGTATGCATGGAAGTCTCTTCGATAAAGGCGTAAGATTGTTGAACTAGATTACTCACGTAGACTCCGATCACGTGGTACATTACGAGAACTTTGGCCTTCTGTTGTCTTAGATGAGTACCATCTCTTGTGTTAGTTCAAATTTTACTGAAACAATGCAAACCGCACTCAAACTAAAACGATATGGTAATAATAATTTACATACCAAAATAAAATATTATTTTTTAAGCATTAAGAATATATTACTATATACTATATACTATACCAACTGCGATTTAAAGCCATGATTCTCAGCCATTATAAATGTTTCTAATTGTTCCAAACGAGTAGTCATTTAAAAATAAAAATTAACTGTAAAGAGGTGAGGAGGCCGGCTAAAACAGACAGAGATCTATATCAGAGCTGTTTACCCATTCAATGGCGCTTGGCATAAGTAGATCTACTCCATGAAGAGATTCCACTGAGTTATGAGATTCGCTTTAAATTGCCTCATTCCGCAATTTGCTAGCCAATGGGTAAAATGCTAATTTTTTTTAGAACATTATTCCACTCCTACTCCCGAGGTTTTTTATATCCTTTTTTGTTAACTTTCAAAATACTAAAAATAAAATACTCTTTAATAAACGTTATGTGTATCATCTTGCCGTTTTAAGCAAATATTTTAAAAGTGATATTGGAACGTCGCTTTCTGAGGGTCTTAGTGGGGCGGGTCTGGCGGCGATGGATAGCCTTTTTTGTGTTAGAATTAGATCTATATTAAGAGTTATTAAATGAATGTTATTATTCATGATTGTTATTAAATGAATCTTGAAGTGACACGTAATACTTGTATCACCAGTTTCAGCCACTCTTTCATGTTAATGTTTTTTTGTTGAAAATTAAAAAAAAAATATTATTAATAACGCTAGTTATTATTATGATTTTCCTGCATATCACGATAAACATAATACTGAGGTGACACTCGTTTTTCTCCACTTCCCTCCAATTTTAGAAATAACGAAACAAAAAATTAAAAACAGTGTTTTCAATAAAACTTTGATAACAATGAAGTTGCTCCTTAATTTTTTTTTTTAAATCAATCAAGTGGTATCCTTGTTAAGTCTCAACAGTCCTACGTTTCGGCCAATTCATAACTTATCATGACCTTATCTTTTTCAATTTTTAATTTTATTCAGTTTCTCTTTTGCCATAATTACATTTATTATATCAATATT
>NW_027106937.1:786777-790712 GCF_000696795.3 Halyomorpha halys
AAGTTGTTGACCTTACTTTATAAAAATCCTCATTATATGTATATATATTCATTTAAAAGACAATTCGATTGAAATATAAAAATTATAAAAGTTTTATCAGGAGATATCCAGAAATCATTTAAAGATTACGATGTTGATGAATACTTATTTTATTATGTTACAAACCAAATAATAAAATTAAAAATTAGTATAGCCATTTGAAGGACAAAATTGATATAAAAAGTCAATATATATATATATAAAATTCCGTGTTTAAGTTGTCTAGCTGTCTATATGTATCAACACAGAAAGAATATTAGAAATAAGGAGAAGGATTCCAATAAAACACCACTAGTTCAGCATGCAGCTAAAAACCAACACAAATTTGATTTTGATAACACCATAATTTTACATAAAGAAAAAAATATGTTCAAAAGAAGAATACTTGAGCAAATTTATATATCAGAGAACATTAATTACACAGTAAATTTTAAAACAAGGAATTTGAACCAACGTTATGCAGAGATTTTAAGCAAAATAAATTTATAAAAAATATGGGTAAAATTTTATGTTACTGTTTACAATTAATTGTAATATAAATTTGAATAATAAAATAAATAAAAATTGATGCAATTTGAAATTCAATTCAAAATTCATTATAAGCCTGACCTGAGTGTATGGAAGTTTAAAAATAATTAGTTGATAGTATAAGTTGATCTAAAATTAAATGTTTAAAAATTAATAAAATTGTGTCAAAATAGATAACTAGACATAAGCTTAGATAAGTTTAATAATAATTAATATAATTCTCAATTAATTTAAATACTAAAAATAGGGTAATTTGACTTGTAATTAATGGCTTGTGTAAAATAGCCTGCAAAACGTTTTTAAATAATTTGATGTTAGGCGTAAATTTATATTTAAAGTATGTTAAATTATTAATAATAATATTGTTAAAATTGTTACTAATGAATGTATAAGCTGATAATTGTTAAATTTTCCTTGAGGATGGACGAATTGGCCGAAACGTTGGACTGTTGGTGTAATAAAGAGTGTTAAGACTTAACATGGATACCATTTGATTTCTTTAAAAAATAAATACCAGTCTCAAGAAATTTAAAATATTATATATAAAGTTACTCTTAACTTTATTTTTCAAATTTTAAGGCGATGAAATTCTCTTCAAAACACGCCATTCCTCGTAATTATTCATGGTATAAAGATTTGAGCTTTAAAAGATTACGATGTGTAAAAAACTCTATCGTAACAGTTAAATAGTCTGAGAAATTATTTCAGGCTTTTTTGAATGGATTATTAATCTAAAATAAGAACACAACAGATAACCTTCTGATTCCTCTATCGCACTTATTTTTTAATGAAATCAGACGAATTGAGTGAAGAGCCGTGCTGTAATATAAAACCTTTATCCATTAGCCATAATATAAATTGTAAAGAAGCATATCAAAAATTGTATTTTTTCAATAGAAATGATACAATGTGCACACAGCACAATTGGAAAATCATTTGCTATGCTATAGAGCTTACAGGACGAGTAATCCCTATGCCAAATATTCATATTTTTTTCCCGTGGGAGAGTTAATTTAGTTCAGGGAAAATAAATTTAAAATACACATTTTCTGTGAATTCTCAAATATGATTCGCCTCTATTACACATCTAATTGGATCCGATAAAAAAATTCGTCAAAGCCATGGATAAAAGAAATTCCGCTATTTACACACAATTTGTCTAAGTATTTCTATATAAGAGGCCAAATTAAAAGAGATAATTTTTTTTCAGTCCATTGAACATGTAAATTAATACCAGGTAAGGACTTTGAAAAATCTTTTTTCTACTGTGGAAAAATGCTTGGTATTCCTTTGGAATGGTCGTCCACGGATCAGAAAGATGAAAATTATGAAAAAAATATTGCTGATTTATAAAAAAACTATCAAGCAATAAGTGGATATTTAAGATCAATTTTCTCCTTTCACATATGAACTTATTCCTTAAAAACGTGGGCACTGTGGGTGACGAATAGTGTGAAAAACGCTCACATCAAACGCTATCATCAAGACATTAAATCTTTTTAAGACAGACAAAAAGCTTTTTGGGACGAAGGTATGTAAGGGGATCTGTTTTAAGGGAAACATATCAAGAAAATTACTAAATAAAAAGTAAAATTAATCATTTATAATTTTTTCTTTTTATATATAATTATCATTCATGTATTTAATTCACATATATTTTATTATTCTCCTCAGATCATCCTAAACTCTCATTTTATTGCAATAATTTTTTTTCGTGATTTTAAATTATATAACTGTTAATCCATTGACTTAATTAACCGATTTTTCTCATCGTCAACTTACAAATTTTTTAAAACTAATCTTTTTTTCATCATTTTATTTTCAAATAGAATATTTAAATAAGCCACTTAAATTTTGTAAAAATTTCATATTTACTAATCAAAGCAGTATTTTAGAGGTTTTTGCATTTGGGTCCGATAGTTGGAAGTGAATTCAGTGACGGTGTATGGAAGATTCTTAGAAGACAATTGTTACGGATGGTAGTCATGCTATTGTGTGGGATTATGTTTCGAAACCATAGAGACGGAAACCTTTTGTCTCCTGACGGTATTTTAAATGCAGAGGGTTAGAAACCGAATAATAGTGAATATGCTATGTAAGAAGAGAACTAACCACATATGCCTTTTCAATCATCAGATATAAATATTATTGAATTTTTTTTTTTTGCACACCCTCATGTCAAAATGTATAGAAACGTCGCCGGTGTACGAAATCTTGAACAACTCTTGGCTCAAGAATGGGGAACAATCAAGCTAGATTTAATTAAAATTCCTGTCCACTCCATGCTCTGACATCTACTGACTAATTTACGCCAATGGACTTTTTAGGAAATATTAAATTTAGTTTTAGTTCAAACATTTAAGAAAATTAAATACTTTTTTACTATGCATTATTGTTTTTAATTTTTATTCAGTTCAATTAAAATGTTTTATCTTTATGCATGAGGGAGTTAAGTCACATTTTAAACAATTTTCAACAAAGTCAGAAAGTACAATCTACAATGGCCGATATGAACCATTAATAGAAAAACTGAGGTATTTACATCCCCTATAGTTCACAAAGTTGATATTTGTTTTTCAATTTTTTATCTATCTCAAAAATTGACTACCTCAACAAAAGTCAATAATTTATTTTAAGACGTTTACAAAGAAAAAATAACTCAGTTCATTAAAAGATTCTAATTGGAGGTGCTCTTAGTAATTTTGTACAATCTACGGGCTACAATGGAAAGAGCTAAGTTGGTTAACACATGAGGGATGGACGACATACCACAGTTTGTAACAAGTTTCATATTATTGTTTTGTTTCTTCTAATATAAATATTGTGGTTTTAAATTATTGACTTGATAAATTTTAACAACTGCTTTTAAAACATAACTTATTATTTGTTTTTTTTAATTGTTGTTTATGTGTTTTAGTTAAAATTTGGCTTCGACAGAAAGATATTTTTCCATGTGTTTTAATTGTTAAAATAGATCAATTTTCTGTTGTTTTTTTATAAACAAATTTCATTCATTCATTCAAAGAAAAAATAAATTAAATTTCATTAAACCTTTAGTCAAACCTTATATCAATATTCAATTGTTTTCCCTCACTAAGTTGGGACTTATAAATTTATCACAATAACCGATTGTGAAACCTTTTGTTTTCCAAAACGAAGATTAATCGACTTATTCTGACTATGACCTTCTCACAACTCAATTATTTTACATTTTTGGACCGAATTTAGTGTTTTCTCATTATGTTCATTGTTTTCATTTTAAGACTGGTTATTCAATCCTTACAATCCAAAATCCTTCGTAAAATCCTCAATGCTCCTTACTTTGTCACAAATAAAATCATACATAAAGACCTTAATGTTCCCTATGT
>NW_027106937.1:795347-809765 GCF_000696795.3 Halyomorpha halys
TCTTTTTATATATAATTATTATTTTTAACCTAGATATGACAGATTTTTTTCCATGCACAGCGCACTGGAATCTATAGTAAACATACGCTTTGGCAGAAGTATATAAATCATATAAACTAGTGTAATTATACATAATTTCAATGTAATAAAAATTATAATAATTTTTTTTAACTCAAATAGAA
Source organism: Halyomorpha halys (assembly GCF_000696795.3). NCBI lineage: Eukaryota > Metazoa > Arthropoda > Insecta > Hemiptera > Pentatomidae > Halyomorpha > Halyomorpha halys. Next base: position 795,530 of record NW_027106937.1, read on the forward strand.
CTCAAAAATATTTAGGTTTTGTTTGTAGAAAAGACCAAACAATATCGCAAATGTTTGCATATTTGTACGATTGAAAAAGGAAAAAAAAATAGCTGAATATACAAACTAGAAAAAGAGGGCAATGCTTCGATGTGACTGTATTTATATAAGTTTATGCGACGCTAAAAACTTGTTCGGAAGTTTCTGTCACATATCTTACCGCCTTAGCTCTCTTCGAGGGATCTTTATTTCAAATTTATTTACATGCAGTATATACATATTAGAATACAGCATAAAATATTCAATATATTATATCAGTGTTAACTTACCAAACTTTCGAAATTTGTGTACCTCCTACAATTTTCACTATGCTCTGTCCCCCTCGAAAAAAAAAGAAAAGATGTATATACTTTAAAATCAATAAAAAAATAAATTTTTTAGTAAGTACAAAAAAAATTAATAAACGAAAAGAATTATGTGTAACCATTTATAAAGTTGTATCTTCTAATATTTTAGTCATAGTACAGATCGTTTGTTTAATAGTTTCTAAAATCCAGTTGATTTAAAAAAATATATAATTTTTTTTCCAAATTACAACATATCAATATTTAGTGAACTTATTTATGGCAACTGCTTCCTCATACGAAAAACTAATTAACCAATGCTTAGTGGTCATTTTATTAGTTTTAACTGGAGTGCTAATAGACATCTGTGGGGAATTTTCACGCTGCAAAAGTGTATAATAAAGGTTTTAAAAATAATGTTGAATAACGAAATAGAGGCTGTCTGATTCTTTCTTAGACACAATGTTTCTGCTGATTTCCTTTGAAAAAACTATTTCTCAGAAACAATCCTTTTTTTGCTTTTACAGTTCGGCGTCTTTTCACTAACTAGGTATGGGAATATAGTAACCATATGGATTTTCATTTTAATTTGAATTATTTAATTGACCATATATAAATTAATAATTTGTATAAGAGTTTAATACATGAATCCTTTAGGTTTTAGTATATAATTTTCAAGAAGTGACTAAAAAAATATGTCACATTGCGATTGTTTTTGAAAATATCTATGCTTGTTTTGTTCATTAGTTTCTTTTGATGGAGTAACATGGAAGATATTTAGTATTTCATAAATGTTTCAGTGTGTATTTCGAAGACATCTGCTTGTTAGAAATTAATTTTAAAAAAGTTTTCCGAATTTTACTTACACTCTAAATAAAAAAAACAACCTTAAAACACGCAATGAAATTTACTTAATATCAGTGCTAATGGTTTCATTGAGGGGAATTGGCTTTGAAATATATTGGCTGAATGTCTGTATGATTATTTTGGGTAAAACTCAAAATGATTCCAAAATAGCAGTTTAGTTGTGACATGGACGTGGTATTTTCTACAGCAATAAATAAAATGAAGTAGTTAGAATTATTTTTTTTAGGTATCTGTACGTTATGGATATTAAAATTAGTATTAATTAGAGAAGATGCGGTCAGCAAAAAACACAAATAAACAAAAAAAATATTCATGCCGACGTTTCGACCTAAGTTTCAGGTCTTCGTCAGGTAGCTTGCGGCAAAGATACTGAATGAATAAATAATTTTTTGTTTATTTGTGTTTTTTGCCGACCGCACCCACCGACCATCTTCTCTACTTATTTATCTACGGTTAACTGTCTTCACCTCATTATAAAATCAGTAATCTTATCGTTATTTTTATAAAAATATGTATACCTAAAGTTTGGATGAAAACATTTTTTTTTTCTTCAGAACAGTATACACATAAAAAAACATATCAAAGTCAGGTAATTTATTTCATAAACGGGTTAAACTACAGGTTTCTTTTTCGACCCAGACGTTAAAGGAAATCTACTCGACCACTTGGGTTAAAAGATGCGGTGACTCTCCCGAAAGTAATAGGCCAACTCCATGGTCCACAAGATACAACCGGCTGAATTAAACTTTTATGAAGTCTTAGTCGAACTTCCTTCAATGGTAATTAAAACTCTTAGTTGATTAAAATTTCACGATAAATTAGATTTAGTGTTCCCTCCAACCGAAAAACAACTTATCAAACCCGTTCTGCCATGGTATTAAAAATAAAGTTGGTTCTGGCGCTCAAACATCTGCTCCCTTTTATTAATATTTATTACATATAAGAAGTGATTATTCGACCAAAAATATTTAATTAAAATGGACTTCTGAATGGAATTGAATTTTCATAACTGATGAAAATGAAACTTCTTTAAGAGATTTAATTTTTAATTAATACGAGTTGTTTGTGAGTTCAGTATTTTTTTAATTCGTAATAATCATTTTATATTTAAACTTGTAATCTTCAAAAGTTACTATTTTCATTTTATTTGTATTAATTAACAATTAATTTATTTTTATTATATAGTTTAAAATATAATAAAAGTAATGCAAAAAAAATTTCCTCTACTTTTGTGTCAGATATATATTCATTAATGTCAAAAGAGAGTAATAGTCCAAGAACTCAAAATGAGAAAAGAAGTTATTTCTTCCCAAGTTTTGATTACTTTAATGAAAACTATTACAGTTTTAAGAGTCAAAATTGATGACTCTGCCGACCATAATTAAGGGGAGTAAAAAGTGGGGACTGTTCCGAAGATACAAAGAATTTAACTTTTAAGTTATTTTAAGTTAAAAAAATGCATTATAAACTATGCTAAGGATACAGAAAATGTCATTAATAAGTAAATATTAAAGAATTTATTATGTATGCCTTCTGAAGTTTATTTTGTTCCAGAAAAACTTAAGATTTTCGCTAATTTTTCATTTGGAGCTATAAATACCAAAAGCACCTTTAAAAAATTTTATGGGGTATTATTTAATGTAGAGGAAATAAGAATGTCTAATATTTCCTGAGATATGGTGTTATAAAACCAAATTTTTTTTTTTAAATTGAGAAATCAACATTTTATGAATTTATTTTCATGTAAATAACTATTTCTTTGAAAATCCTAATTATTATATACTCCTTAGTAAATTTAAATAGCTTTAATTTGAGTCCTAACAGATCTATATGGTTTCTGAGATATATTTTTTCATTAACTAATAATTTTGTCCGCAGAACTAGATTTTGTTAATTTATTTTGTAAAACATAAAAATTACTACTACTCCTACGGCGTAAAACATTATAAATTACCATTATAGTACATTTAAGTATCTTTAAGTTGAGTGCTAATAGACATCTGTACGTTTAATGATTGATGAGGTATAATGTTCCCAAAATATATTCACTAACGAGAGATTTTTCGTTATGAAATATTGTTTTTGAAATTGTCTTAGAAACTATCGTACGCAGAGTTTTTTTTTTTTACAATTTTCTTTCACTTAAATGATGTTATATTAGGTTTTTTTTTAGTGTTGTAGGTGGTTTTAAAAATATAAATGTCCTAATAAAAAGTTAATTTTTTTTTTATAGTTTGAAGCAGCCGACATTTTTTGTTCCCTTTTGGCAGACTTTTTTTTTTCTTATAATTTATTTATTGATATTTACAACTGTATACACATATATACAACAAGTAAATTTGCTGTAGGTGACATAGTGACATGATAAAAACATGTGGAGAATCTACCCACTGATAGAACTCCAATTTGGCAGACTTAAATATTAAATATGGAGTAGTTACTTTACTATTTATAATTTTCATTAAATTAATGAAAAATTGGGATGAAATAACTGCTATCTCCCTCTTCCTTCCCCAGTAATATTGGACTAAAGGTACATACTGTTTATTCAACACCATATAACGCTTTCATTAATTATTAATTAAATAAATTTTTTTTCCAGACATGTTTCCTGTTGGATAACACAAAAACACCGTCTAAAAGTCAATTATATGTTGCCTTTAATTATTAAAAGCTACTCATTTTTATGAGTTAGCGACTCGATTCCGGTGGAATAAGTTTATTTATAACCAACTCTTACTTTATAGCTATGATTAATATGACTTGAAATCTCATTCGACCTTAAAAATAACCCCTCCTACCTTGCATAATGCTCTGGCTCATAATATTAACTGCGCACTTCATGCAATATTACATAGAGCACAAAGAGCTTGGTTAATAGCAGTTCTAAGGGAAATATTTTAGAGACTCTATATCCATTCTTAACGATTTGGTACATTGCTTCCTGTTTATTACGTTTTGTATAATAAACTTTTATGTTGGTGATAAAATCGTTTAATTTTAACAACTTTATTAGTAAACAGGAGTAATATAGGATAATATAGGATGGGCTTGCTTTGGGAATTTTATAATGTCTAGTAATGAATATATTCATAATGATATTTATACTGTATTAAATTAGTTGTTTAATGCTTCCATCTCCGTAAATTCAAGTTGTTTCCGTCTAATGCCATTTGTTCATAAATCTTAGTCGAATTACTGATTTCTTTCTCTTTAAAAAAAAAATATAACTTAAATATATTTAAGATGAAAGGAATATGGTCCGGGTGCGGTCAAAAAAACTCAAATAGTAGAATATACTATTTTATTGAGCCAACGTTTCGCCCCACGTTGCAGGGCTTCGTCAGGGCTTTTTTTTTTTTTTTTTTTTGACAGCCGTCAAAATAGCCCTGCAACGTGTGGCGAAACGTTGGCTCAATAAAATAGTATATTCTACTATTCGAGTTTTTTTGACCGCACCCGGACCATATTTCTTTCATCTTTACACACGGTCAATCAATATCTTCCAGTAAATATATTTAAACGTTTTGGCCTACATTGTAGGTTTTTTTTTTAGAATAACAAAGAAGAAAATAAAATAAAGATAAAAATCATTTGTATATACTTTTATCATTTACATTTTTATAGTATCTTGTTCTTTATTGCCATGAAGAAGGTTTGACATGTGTGTCAAAACTGTGGCATTCTTTGAATAGTTTTTATATATTATTATGTTGTTTTTGACCTTCACCTTCTCCTTTAAGTCCATGATTATGAACTTTAATGTAACCTCCTTATTTTTAGCTTCAATTTAGAACGATTTCAATAGCATTTGTCTAGCTGCATTAACTTTTTTTAAACAAAATTAATTAAAACTATAATAATAATTATACACATAAAATATGAATGCATATTTATTCAAGCTTATATTGGTATTTATTATTTACAATTTTACTGATGGGTATTATATAATTAATGTTTAAATAATGTTGAGGAGGAAGCTTTGCGGTTGGATACATGGAGTTTTAAAATGAGGCTTGAACAGCAAAGGAATTTCTAAGGAACAGTCCTATGAGAAGTGCATATCGGTGTACTGGAATGTTGTATTTAATAAGGTAGATAGATAAATTTAGTGTCAGAAGGTTAATACTTTTTTTGGTTATTAGGGATTGGAATATAAATGCGCCAATGATTGAAGTCTTTGTATGTTGGGATAGAGCCAATTCCAATTTTCCTCAGAATAGACGTGAGAGATATAAGAACGTATGGAACTATTGAAATATTTTTAGCGAATAAATTACGAGAACTTTAAGAGAGATATTTAAGGATTGAGAAGGTTTTTCCGGTTATGTATGAAATGTTGCTATTACGTGTTAAGCACTGATCAAAAGCGATTCTTAGATTTTTTATGGCGTTATGAAACTGGATAGGTAATGTTTATTATTTATTTATATTTATATTTATACTACTATCTCTTTTTATTTTATCTATTTCTATCGGTTCCTGATGGAAACCTACCTAGGATTTTTAGAAATGTATTGCTATATATTTAGACCAAGAACGAGATACCAGAGATCCCCTTGCTATGGTATGCTTCGATGTAATTGTATGCAATTAATTATTAGATATCTTTTCCGACTGTATCATGTTAAACAATTAATTAGACTATGATAAAGAGGTGGCATACAGGGATGCATTATGTTATATTTATAAATATTTACAATTGAGGCATGTTGATATATGAGAGAGAGTTGAAGAGGTGTTATTCTGCTTAATATACTATGGATTGAGAATATCAGATGAGATCTATTCTGCCATTCAAAGTACCAACTTAGGATTTTATTTATTTTACGTGTCTTAATTGTGTCTTTTTATCTTTGTAAATGGCCATGATATATGTGAATAAGACCTCTAATCCGCTGCTTTCTTTAAATATGAGATGAATAGTAAAAATTGTAATTTATAGCTATTGATAATAATGGTAATCTTTAAAATGGAGGTTCAATAATCGGTTTTGATGATGTACTGCGATAAGGAGATAAGGCTTATCTGCTACAAATAATGATAACTTTATTCATATAACTTCTCTTACAAACGTGCGTGGTTTTTACTTTAAGCCTCTTGAACACACAGAAGTCACATAAGAAAGAAACGTTTAGTTCGAACACTTTTATCAACTTCAGTTCATGACGTGGCCAGAGAAGTTATAAACAGTTACAATAGAGCGATGGAGTTTCTAATTAAATACAAAGACAAGGGAGATAGGTAGTCACGGACTCTCCCCCCTCCAAGTACAACGTCCACACCAGCGCCTCTAAACTAAGTTAGCCTATCACTCCAAATCCCCCGCCCTTCAGCAAGAATAACTCCACCTTAGAATAACAATGGTCGGGTTCTACTCTCCGCCTGTTTTGATATTGTTCGGTTTCAATTTCGAGTCTCAAACCGAACGTTTAGTTATTTCCGACATTGTGTTTACAATTAATAAATACCTTCTAGAGGTAATGCCTTAACCCTCACCTATGCAATTAGTGTTAATTGACTCTAAATAATATTAAAGTGTTCCGCGCGGAGGTTAAATATATTCAAGTGTCTTACTTGAGTAAAGTAGCTTATTGTGCTAAAGCTGCGAGGATCGTGTTTTCTCTAAGAAGTTCAAATTAAAGGGAACTAAATAATAATGTATTTCTTTAAGGTTTTAGAGCTTCCAGGAACTGTTGATGGGAAAGATGGGAGGAACTAGTATCTAGCATATAAAGAGTAGATTTTTCCCAAGCACTAGAGATTTCCACATGGTACAAACCAGAGAAAAGGTGCCAAGAATTATTTCTTGGTGTCACCATGAAATTGATATTAATATACTCAGATGGAAATCAAACCCTCCCTTTAGCTCCAACACCCTCGGCCAGAAGGCCTTCCTGGCCGGATCCGCCCCACTAAGACGGCCAGGGAGCGACGGTCCTATATCACTTTTAAAATATTTGCTTAAAATGGAAAGAAGAGACTATAAGATAGTTAAATCAAGCAGTATTTAAAAAGCCCTTGAAATTGAAAGTCAGCGTGAAACCCGCCAACTGTGGTAGCTTTATTTAACTAACTTTTCCAACAGACAATCATAAAGATTAGGTTGGTCGATTTACGACTTGTCAAATTCTCAAAATATCAGAAATCGCGACACAAAAAAAGTTTATCCTCGCCCATAAACAATAAAAAAATCTATTTAAAACTGTACTATACTAAATTTTCAGTGTAGGACGTTAAAATTACATATTAAAAAAAATGCACAAAAAGATGAATATACTTTGTGTTCAAATTAATCTTTTCACATACAGGTAGGTACGTGAAAGATTAATTAGAAAGGATTAGATAAAAAACTGATTTTCCAAATTATATACCTTATCAAATAGTGCAGTAAAAACCCGAAAAACGTAGTTTGAAAAATCTTAAATGTGAAATCATCTTCATTGTTTAATTTACAATAAAAAAATAAAAATAAACATAAAATGATTATCGAATTGGGTTGGAATCAAAGTAAACTCGCTAAATACTCACCTAACTGCCAATATTAAGAATTGAAATATAATATTTTCACTAACCACTACAAAGTCAGACGGAACAAAGAAGACCTGGAAGCGGAATGGGATTCAAAAAGTAAAAATAGTAACAAAGAACGATTGCTATAACAATGAATCTTATCAAAAAAATTCATTTTCTGCTAGGCTGACTACATACGCACTCTTATATAAACCATTTGGTGAAACTTCTTTATTTGGATGGACTCAGCTGACCTCAATACCTGTATTTCAGTTAATAGATCTGTTTAGAAATTTTTCTGGATTTCCATACTTACTTCATTTATCTAAGTAACATTTAACTTACTTAAGAACCGTGGATTTACCCATTTTACTAGTTAGCATTAAACACCATTACTCCACTGTTTAATTTTATAACATCATGCAAACGGAAGGTTTTCAAAACTTTGTGACTGGAAAACCTCAGAATTCTCTCAGGTTGGCATCCCGAGGATTAGAAAGACAGACATGTAAAGAATGCGGAACGTGCGGTGCCATAAAAAATAAAAATTTCTCCAAGAATGTAGTAAAAGAGTTGTAGGATTAGGATACAGTAGGATATAGAAGACACAATTTATAAACGATAATTTTTACAGGTTCACCTTAATTTTTCATTATAATCGACTTAGAATTATATTTATCTAAGTTGAAAATAAAGTTAGCCTTAAACGATATTGTATGGATAGAGAAACCCTAATATTCTAGAAAACTGCATTATTGTTTTTGCATTAACGGACAAATAATAAATTTTTTTTTGTATTTACAATATTTTTTCAACAATTTTTGGTACTAGTTTTTAACCGCTCTACCAACAACAAAAAATTGATTGGGACGTATAACAATTGTTTGTCATACACACAATCAAAAAATGTTTTCTAATAAAAGGTGGCGAGAGGGTCTTGTTGGTTTCGGACCCCATGTTATTTAATATTCTATAATGATTGAGTTGAAATACTATATTACTGTTAAGTGTTAATTTTTAATTTTAATTAGTTTTAGTATTAATAAAAGTTTATAACATTAATACAAAGTTTTATCATTCATATAAGCTTCCTCCTTCTCCTCATTTAAATGCATGTAAAGAATAAATAACTATGCCAGTCAGAGTAAATAAGTATATATGTGTTTATATTAAATTTTTATATATTTTATAAATTTAATTTATATATTTTTAGTTAGCAATATTATTAATTTTTTTGTAGTGAAACCAATCAAATGGTAATAATTGGTAGATTTTTGTAATCCATAGGGGACTGAATTCCTATCTATCAAATAACTTTATTAAACTAAAGCAGCTCTTTCATTACCGAGACACTTAATTAAATTAGCAAAAATGAACTGTTTCATAGATGCGAAATTTGTTTTATATTTTCATTATAATTTAAATTTTTTATTTCTACTCTTTTAATTATTTATTACTTTTCGAAATTTAATGTTGTTTCATTATATTTTATTGGCATATTCCCAACAGTTTTTTTCCCGGAATCTTTTAACTCATATATCAACTATATTTTTTTCAATATGGGCTATAGCATGAAAATTGAGATTACTTATTTCTGGGTAGTACACTAAAAGATCTGTACACTTTTTCAGGGGCTGCAACAAATCACTGAACCGCACTCTGGTGTCAATAAAATTTCTCACCTAATGGGATTTTAGGCCCAACCGACCATTTATTTCTGCTCCGGCAGACATAGGATAAGAAATGGGGTGGGATTGAAAATGAACAAGCTCCAATGGTATGTTTGTGCGAGTGGTGGGTATTATTGAACTAGAGATCTACACTGTTCAGTTATTTAAAAAAAAAAATCTCTATTATTATTTGGAGCTTATAGCTCAAAATTATGAATATTTTATAAATAATTACAATTTTTAATTTAAAACATTTGAAAATTCTTACGATAAACTGAAGTATATAAAATCAATAGTAAATGTTTGCAATATTGTCATATTGCTGTAAAATACATAAAACGTGTTTCTGAAAAACTAGTAAAAAAAAAAAAAAAATTAAAATGGACTAGTTGGGACCGATCTTAGATTGTTGTACCAGATTCGAATTTTTAGTTTTATATTTTGTCGGTGTATCATTATTGAAATCAAAAACGTTTTCTGTTAGAACATTAAAACGTTTACAATTAGAAACGTTTGCGACATACAGTTAGTAAAAAAAGTGTGTATACCGGGCAAATATGTATTCTATAACATAATAATTATCAACACAACTAATTAACGAAAAATTGTCTAATATTCTGTGGGACCTCCTTTATTTTTTATTACCTCTCTCAAACGATTAATCATTGTGCTAACTTTTTTTTTTTTTTTTTTTTTGTAAAAGTAAGATCCGTTTTCAACTACCCCTCCTTAAGGTTCTCTCAGAGTTGTCGTTTATTTCTTATTTCGTGATGCCTCAGCCTCATTTTAAGATCCTGTCAGAGGTGGGGGTTAAGGTCAGGCAATTGTAGTGGTGTTCTTAACTGACGTGGAACATTGTACAGCAACCAATCTTCGACCCTTCAAGCACGATGTTTAGGTTCGTTATACTTAAACTTGATTAATTGAAAAAATAAATTTGATCCTAGCCCTAACTTGTTATCCTATTTTGTTTTAGGACATCTACCTTACATACTGATCCATCATTCCCTGGATAATCTTCCAGTTGCCTACTCCAGCTGAAACCATAGAGTCCCACACCATGATCCCTCCTCCTCCGTTCTTAACTGTCAGGCATTAGTTTTTTTATTTCATTGCCTCGTTTTCCTCCTCCAAACATTAACGTTATCAGCACCGAAAATATTCAATTTAGACTCATCCGTGAAAATTTCCCCATTTTCCCAATTTTTGTCCCAAAAACTGGTAGGCTTATCAAGGTGATTTTTCCCAAATGCCAACCGCTAGGCTCGGTTAACTTTGCTAATATGCGGCTCCTTGCGAGACCTTCGCGATTTGAGATTATTTTTTTTTTAGTAAATTGCCGTTTGAGGTGTTACTTCAATGTTGTAATCCCACAATAAATTAGTAGCTAGTGTTGGAGCACTTATTTTAGGGTTTTCACGAACACTTTTTAAAATAGCACTCTCAAGATGATGCTGAAGCTTTTCTGGCCGTCCTGATCTAGGCCTACTTGCAATGCAACTTCCAAACAAATTTCCATTTTGAGCACTTGTTTTTACTTGACTTTGATTCTAACTGTTTCGTTTAGGAAATGAAACCTCTATTAATGTAAGCAAATTAAATGTTTGTTTACATTCAAAGGTTTAAATCAAGGTGTATGTAGACTTATTAGTTGTAGTAGTTGCAAACAATAGCAGACATTTATTATGAAACATTTTGTATGTATTCTATTCCGAAATGATTTAATCTTTTATAGATCTTTATTTAATAGAAAAAAAACACAGTAATGTATATTATTTCATGAATGAATTTATATTGTGGTGTATGTAGACTTTTTTTACTAACTGTGTATTGGTCAGCATAGATTACTCAATTTTTTGTTAGGTTAGTTGATAATTACTTCTTACGTGTACTTCTATTGATTATTGGTTGACCGAATACAATCGATTATAAAAAAATAGTGCAGGTGGCGGTACAGAAATAGCAGAGAAGGGATATACATATGTTATTTCTGTACCATCACCCGTACTATCTTTTTCTAGTCGATTGCATTCGGTAAACCAATTATCATCTAATAGAGGTATACTTATTAATGTACTCACATAACAGAAAGATATAATACAGAAAGATAAGTGAGGACTCTATGCTGACCAATATATTTCGTTTTATTATATTCACTTTTGTAATAATGTAACGTACGATTTTGTGATTTTCAATGTTTGTTAAAATTTTAAGACTCCTTATGTTTATATTAAAAAGACACGGACAGTGAAATTGGAATCGTTCCAATTACAAGAAAAACGTTAATTACCTGCAGATTATATAGAAGTTAATTTTTACCTCTAACTGCTTTTTCGTCATTATTTAATGCTGGAAGTGAGGAGAGGAGGGGGAGGAATGGGGGACATAAGTTTGTTTCTGAGTTGTTTGGCGAATCCAATTAGAGCTGGCGCACCTCTTTGGAATAAAAAAAATGCCACGAAAAACAGCCCTAAATGTCATCCAAAATATTCCTGATAACCTTTCAAACTTTAGACGACGTGGTCGTAGGGTACTTTTTGATGGATCGTAGGACTTAAAACGAAATGATAAGTTATGGTGGGAGGAGGCTGCCAGTAGCAGGAAATTGAATTCTGACGTAGTTAGTATACGAGAATCTTGGAGACATGAAACCTTTCAATCGCTAGAAACAGTTAGAGACAACAAGCCAATTATGAATGTATAAAAAAAAAAACAGATAGACCTGTAAAATATCTATTTTTCTGGGTAAATATTTCCACTCTATAGTTGAGATTTTTTTTTATGTTCTAATCCTTCTTATCGTAGTTCTTCTTATGTATCGTCCTTTAATTCGTTTTTAGTTAAATTGGACTATAATTTATATAATAATTTAAAAAAATATATTATGAGATATTGTTTGGTGATGAGATTGATCTTTGACTTTCCTTATTTGCAAAACCTGTACCTAAAATTAATGCTAATGTTCAAACAGTTAGTAAAGTCTATATTTCCTTAATTTAACAGTTTCTTGCAGCACTAATGTTTTTAACCTTTGAGAGGATGCCTCTCGGAATATTCTCCTAATTTCGATTTGGAAAGGCTCGAAAAAAAAATGATAAACATATTTCCTGATGATCTAAAATCGGGGTATTCAGTTGCGCCGTTCTTAATTCTAGACGCATAGATTTGAACTAGAAGACGCAGCAAAAACAAGAAGCACTTATTAGGTTTTGTAGACTAGATGACCGTAGTAGTAGCTGGGGTGTTGAGGTGTCACCTTAACAACTTCAAAACTGCAGTGGCGTCAGTTCGATTTCCACCTGGGTGAATTAACTTCTATTTCGTGACGGCCCCATAGAATGAAAACTAGACCCTCGCACAGTGATTAGAGTAGGTTGTTTAGGATAATTCCCCTCTATGTCAGATACAGATAGACCAAGTAGAATAAAAAAAGAAGTTTTGGAGATAATCTTTTTCAGATTTCACTTAAATGCCCTTTTTTTTCTATTTATTATTTTGTTGTCATTTAATTTATATCTTTGTAAATAAGATGTAAATGTGGTCTCTGATCTCTATTACCATTGTCTGAAAATATATGACAGAATGTAACTGATACTACACAATAAAGAAAAAAAGTATATAATGGAATTAAATTTATTAGACCTATTTAAAATAATTTTAAAAACAAAATGTTTAGATACTTGATTTAATCAAGTTTACCACCTTCCTCTAAGATTTAAATAGCAGTCATAATGTCAGTTATTTAATTTTATTAGCCGAATTAAATTTTTTTTTTCAGAACTTTATTTATTTTTATTTATTTTTCATTTCTGGTCCTATTGTGCTGAACATTAAATTATGATTTTAAAAAAAAACTAAGCCATTTTATAAACAGTTTAATAACAGAGACAACTTGAGTTCTTCTAGACTGTATGTTTATGCGACAGATTAGAAGAAAACATATATTAGTCGGTTTACCAAAAGTAAAATGTGCAAATATATTATGAAAGGAAACTTTAGAGAGATCTCTCAAGAATATGAAATAAGGCTTCTCAATATCCGAGAGGCTTTCCAGCTGATCCGCTTAGAGAATTAAAACTGTATTCAGTTGTATAAATAATGAAGACACCATCATAGTGAAAAAATATACAGTATACTTACATATTTATATTATTAACTCTACAGCAAGTAGAATTTTAAAAGCAGAACTAATCCTTGTAATTTATTTTTAAGCTATTTTAGCTTAATTCTAAAGCTCTTATAGCTATGAAGCGCTTGAAAGGAAAGCGGTAAAAAAAAAAATCACACCACGATTAATATATTTTCCTTTTCCTCTTCCAATCATCAAAAGTTAAAAATCATATATTATTATGCAAAATATTTAAGTAACTCTCAAACATTTTTACACATATTTTTTTAAAAAAATTATTTTAAAAATAAAAAATCATGTACCATGGTTTCATTGCAAGATGAGATATACTGCAACATAATCCAACTATATGCACCCTATAACAAAATATTGGGATTTTATAAAAAATTGAATATTTTATCATGTTCTTTTCTTTTCGTTGTTTATTATCTATTAATTGTTTTCATGTATATAACCATTTTTAATAATATCTAATCATATTAAATATATTTTAATTACAGTACGAATAATAGCGAAATTTCAATTAGTAATTATTTTAAAAAAAAGTAAAGATGAAATGTAAATTAGAAATTTTCTAAATTAATATTAAATACATTTTTAAGCATATTAATGTAAAAAAACAAGTTGTAAAAAGAATAAACACAAGATTTAACTATGATAATAAAAAGTATGCAAAATTATTAGTTCTAAAAACAGTTGTTGAGAACATAAATTTTGACTATTTTAAAAGAAAT
>NW_027106937.1:809820-817062 GCF_000696795.3 Halyomorpha halys
GAACAATTGGTAGATAATAAATAGAACTTTCTAACTATTTTTGTAGTAAATACCTGAAGATGGATGGACGTTCCGTAACGACGTGAGAATATTTATTTTTAATGTAAAATTAATATTAAATAATAGGGTTTATTTATATGCGCTATATAGTGTGAACCCAGATTAAACCTTCATACATCAAACCTTTTCTTTATTAAGCATTTACTACAATGCCTATTGCTAAATAGTGATATTTATTAGCTATTGATTATTCTCACGTATATATATTTTTTTACATTTATATTGATAGTTTACTAATTTTCATTAAAAATAGCCAAAATTCATTTTCTTTACAATTTTTGTTATTTCTGTTAATGGAATAAAATCAGAAAACATGAATATTTTATGAACAATGAAAAAATAACCTAATTATTGGCATATAGTCGAGTGGTGATAGCAAAAAATATTGATTTTTTAAAAATTAAACCTGGATGTCAATCGTAATCGAGATGATAGGAATAATTCGAATGTGAATAAAAAAAAAATCCAAAAATCATGAAAAATATCAAATTATTCTCGTGTGTGAACATTTGGTAACCCGCGATCATTTAGTTAGTCAAAATGTAAGTAAACCACTTTCATATCGGTTATTGATTTGTTGGACTTAGTCCCCTCTTTGTTTCTTTTGTGATCGAATCAAGAATAAGCTCAATTTTTTAGACGATTTTGAGGCATTAAATCAGACCTCACCTACAATTATATATTTGCAAAATACCTCTGTTTCCTTTTTGTCCTCGTCCTATCCGTTTTATGAGAATTATGTTTTTACATATTAGTTATATGCGTAAAATTTCAGAAGTATTTATATTATTACAAAGAATTCTCATTGTAGGTAGAGACATAAAAAAAGGTCATTTGACAGTTGGAAGTAGTAAGGTATCAGAATATTTCACGTCCACATTTTTTTTGTGATGGTGTGGGAAGGGAGCATTTTTAGCCAATTTCAGTAGTTTACAGCATTTTTTTTTCATAAATATTATAACATAATATTTATGTTATGTTTGCATACTTATGTTATATAATTATGTTTTCATATGCATATTAACATTTATGTTTCCATGAAATGGAGACAATATGTCTCCCTAGCCTGGAAAAATTACTGAAAATAGAGAGAAGGCTGAGGAGAATCTATGGGCTCAAGAAAAAACAGAAAGGTTATAGGTTAAGACCCAACCTGGAAATCTACAGACAAATAAATGACCTGGAAACCGAAATAAGAATCAAAAGACTGAGATTCTACGGGTACATGAGAATGGACAAAATCAGACTAAACAAGAAACTCTTTGACAGAATCTGTGAATATAAGAGCGTAGGATATGTGAAGGAAATGAGAGAGGAAACAAAGAAATTGAAAATAACCAACAAGGACTGCCTGGATAGAGAACAGTACGGAAAAAAATTAAAAGAATTAAATGTTCTTGCAGCAAATAAAGAAAAACGGAAGGGTACTGCGTGGTCGGAAGAGAGGAAGCAAAGGCACGCAAAAATGATGAGAAAATACTGGGAGAGAAGAAGAGGAAAAGTGAGAAGGAAAAGTTAATGATATTCGCTTGGTCTTGAAAGGCCGTTCCGTAGAAAAAAAAACAACAACATAATATTATTTGATTTTCAAAAACTATTTTTTTCTCATCTCAAGCGCGAAAAATCAACATTTTATCTTACCGTCATGGTTTTTGTTTTAATGTTGCCAAATATAGATTTTTTCTAAAACAGACGCGTTGTATCTACTGTTTCGCCCTAATTTTACCTTGATAAGTCCATTTAGTATTTAGTTTAAATATAAATTATCACTACACAAGTGGAATATGGTCAATATCAAATGTCTAGAAAGTATATAAACATAAATAGAAACTATGTATTTCATTTATTAATTAGAAAAGTGTTTATAAAATATATATATTTACTACATTCTTCCACATTAAAATATTTTATTAAAAGGATACTTCATTTGCCCTATGGTAGCACCCATAATAGTAATAAAAATTTATTTTTATTTTTTTAGTATCATTTGTATCAGTAATGTTGATAGGCTCTTTTGTATTCTCCTTTATTATTACTGAATTCCATATCTATGATAATCATCATTCGTATGATGGTCTAAGTTTATCCTAACACACGTTGCATCTATGTCAGTGCGTGTTCGGAACACTTTTCTATTGACCTAAACTTAAAGGGAGTTGAAAGATTTGCAATAAGGTCATTGAACAATTTATTATGTCACTACAAATTAATCTTCCTGACAGGAGGGCTATTATTCACCCTTTGAAAAGTGCGACATTGAGTTTAGTTTGCTTTGTCAGCTCCGGGAAAACTTAGTTTCACAAAAACAGCTTTCTATTTTCCACATTATATTATATCCGTTATTTATGTACTCATGAACCTATTTAAATCGGTAAATTTTCAGTAGCTTAAATTTGTGTTATGAGATATTAAGAATATTATAAAATTTCTAAATAGAAATTTGATAATACATGTATATAACGTTTTTACAGTACATATATATAACGTTTTATAATATATGTTTAAGAGCGAATATATTATTTATTAATATATGTACGTAATAATATATACATAGTTGTAGATGTAGATCTTTTTTTGGTACTCTAAGGCTCTAAAATTAGAGTACCAAAAAAAAGTACAAAATAACTTAACTAATAAATAATAAAAAAAAAATGATAAACCATGATAGACAATTTGAAGAGTATTCGGTTGCCAGGTGGAAAATAGAAAATCATGCCACCTAATCCGTAGTAAGAAAAAAAATGGTTACTTATTTAAAATATTTCAGGTTTGTTTAAATTAAGAATCATAAAACAAGAAGAAACTTCCCTGTGAAGATATGCCCGTTAACGCTTTGTTTATGAGATATTCACTTCTAAATATTTTGATTGTTGTTAGGTTCTAATAAATGAAGTAATATGTATTACAAATACTTGATTAATGAGATGTAAACATAAGCATTTATATTAAATGTTGTTCAAATGACCAATTACCTTGAGTATTGTGACATGTTCGGCGTTTTTCTTCCACAACAGCAGTGACCAAACGTCTCTGGATATATCTAATTGTTTTAAAAACTCTCCTGACACCACTATTTTCTTTTGTTCGTGATGACATTGACAAAAGGTTGATGCAAGCCCGGCTAACGACCTCAATTCTGTATGATTAAAGATAATTTATTGTCTATTATCTTTCATCATATGAAAGATATGGAAACCATAACGCATATCCAATGCTGCTCTGTAAAAAATATATCGTACCCGTCTTAATGCTATAGGTAATAGCTTTGAACAAAACATAATATTAAAGTTAATCTTTATACTAACTGATCATAAAGTTGGAACTCGTTAATTTATTTTAACATAAATAATTTATAACATTTAAATTCTTTGGAAGTAAATACCCCCTCAAGCAAAGCATAATGGACATACTTTCATTCTGATTAGAACTTTCCTCCTTATTTGAATGGAATATGATCCGGGTGCGGTAAAAAAAAAAAACTCAAATAGCAGAATTATACTATTTTATTGAGCCAACGTTTCGCCCCACGTTGAAGGGCTTCGTCAGGGCTAAAAAAGATACAAACACTATAGTTACAAAAAGAAAAAAAAAACATAAGTGTAAAATAACAGGGGTATAAAATGTAAAAACGTAAGATATAATAAGAAAAATTAAAGGTTATAAATATTAAATGAAAAGGGTAATAGTAACAGATAGATAAGAGAAGAAATATTAAAGAAAGTACAAATAGAGAGATGAAAAAAGAAAGAAAAAAATACAAATCAAATGATGAGACAGAATGCATACCTGTTTTGACGACAGTCAAAAACAAAGTGACCGTTGGTATTGGGAGGAGTGGGGACGGCAGTTATGCCACAATAACGAAAATAATTTGTAAAGAACATAGTAAAAACATATTAAAATTAAGTGAACAATAAATGGTAATATACATAATAGGGGGAGAAAAAATATTTAAAAAAAAACAGATAGAAAAACAAAGGAAAAGTAAAGTATAAAATAATGGGATACAATGTGTGTAAGTAATTAAGAAACAAAATATACCAAATGAGCGGAGATACAGAAAAGTGTAAAATATAATAGAAAATTAATAATAAAGTAATGAATATAAGTACACTTAAGAATATAACACATGAATATAAATTAAAATATAGATACATGAATATAAATGAAACAGGAGGGATAGTGAATATAAAAATAAAAATAAATAAAAAAATACATAAAATAAAAAAAACAAATTAAAAAATGTGAGAATTTAGAAAAACAAGAATAAAATATATGACAAGAAAATGGGCTTCTGAAATGCAGAAAAAAGTGAAAAAAAAATTATGAGGATTTTATAATGTTCAAAATGTGTCGATATGTAAGGGAGATGCAGTCTTTAGCGACTTTATGATTGACGGGATTCTCAGTCAAATTTATGTAAATGGACTCTGAGATGAGACGTTTGGTGTGGTTGGGGACAGTGGCAAGAATGGAAGGATTGTCGAAATTAGAAGTATGATTCAGGTTTAATGCGTGTTCTGATAATTTAGATGCAAGTGGATTACAGGAGTTGAGGAGTTTGTCAAAAAATGATTTAATCTTCATTCTGTCCCAGTGATACGACGTTACTATTAGTTTTAAACTAACTGACACTTAACTAAAACACTTAAACTATACTGATTTGTTGTACTTATGAATTTTTTAACTCCTATAATATCTGTAACAGTCGTCTAAATTATGAATGAACAAGTATTAGTGCTTGCACTTTGTAGTCTGTATACTTGTATTTATGGTTTAATACTATTACCCTTTATTATGAAACAGATCCCTGGTAGCACTAGCGTGTTTATTAAAACAACCTGCCTTCCATAAACAAAAGCAACTTATGTAATATTTGTAAACAGCTTTAATGGGCTAACTAGCTATATTTTTAGCCAACCTGTATTATTTTAATTTTATTACACCCATTATGTAAGTAAATATTATAATACGCCCATGAAAGTTAGTACTATCCAATTACCTCCAGGTCACATTATGTGTAATGGGTCGGTTAGTTTGTCAAACATATTTGACTTTAATCCAACAGCATGGAACAAGCAGTCTTGTTGTTAATGGTTTATTAGCCCTTCATAACTAAAGTTAAAACAAAAAAGTCAAAAAAAGTTCTAAATTACTACAAAGTGTTAGATTGTTTACGATAACACTTCGTGAATATAATAGTTACCTTAGAGTCGTGAGATTGGTAGTTAGTTTTGAGGACAAATCTTCCAAAACGGAGATTTACTTGAAATAGCATCGCACAATGTAACAATAACATGGGTAGACCGAAGTAGATATTGAATGAATTTAGCATTATGCATTATTTTAGTTTGTTTTAACCACTTGTTGATTGTTCAATCATTCTTTAGGCATCGATGTTGAATATTGAACTAGACGCATCTGTCTGATAAATTTGAATTGAAGAAATATTTATTTATTATATGAAACTCAATATTTGTTAGTTCGTGTTTTATGCACTATCAATTTACAGGATTTTCCCGGGAAGGTTATAGGTTATTCCAATTTTTCCGGTGACACAGTGCGATATCTTGGAATCATCTTAGACAAAAGACACCTGGAACCAACATACTGGACTAACCAAATTCTCAAAATTCAATATAAACCTTCCTAAATTCTTATTCTTATTCTAATTCTTTGGCTCAATCCTTATCTAGTTCCATCCATCCCTACTATCCACCTCGAAGATTGAAACGGCAGTGGCCAAGAGACTTATTCTAAAATAAAAATGGACAATTGGAGTTCTGGCATTGGTCAGATTCTGCACTCAAGTTGAGTGTTTGTGGCTTTAGCGCACTTGCTCTGCCTCCACTGGCTCATTACCAGTGATGCGGCGAGAGGGATGCGCTGGGATCTTATGAGCTCTGCTCTACCTCCCACAGGTGGGGGATAGAGTGCGCTCTGGGATCCTCAGGTCGTTTGTGTTAATATTGTATATAAGAGTGTGACTAGAAATTATATTATTTTAATCATTATTTTATTTTATTTAATTATTTTTTCATGAACATAGTTGGATTATGTTCATTTTCTTCATCCTTCTATTTGTATATATTTCAAGAGAGATTTTATTTATTTTTATGTACTTTTTTCATTTATTTATTTGTTTTTATTAATTTTATTTTATTTTAGTAAGAATGTGATCATTCATCACTATTACCTATTGTCCAAAACGGTGTGGTATATTGTAGTATCTATTAATAAATAAAGTTCTATCTGAAAAAATCCAGTAAAAAAAAGTTATTAACAAAATTAAAATTTTTTTGCGCTTAGCTCAGAAAGTTTACATTTTCTTCTTGGTAACTATATTTCAATAGATTTTTATCTTTCTGAAGAATAAATAAAAAATATTACTGATTATATTAAATGAATTTTTATTCACTAAAAATTAAAAAAAAAAAAATAATAATGAAGATTTTTGTAAAGTAGGTAAAAAGTTGTGTTATACAAAAGCAAATCATATTCGTTTATAGCGTCGTCTGAAACCTTTAAATACCATATTTCAAAGAAATTAAAAAACTAGAAATTTTTATACTTAATTTGTTTTGAGGATTTCATTTCTCTATATGTCAATTGTTCACAAAAGTATTTATAACTCCTTCTCTTTTTATGTAATTCCTACGCTAATACAACTGTTAGAAATCTGAATGTTTGCTGTGTAAATATTGAGTGAAGTATACTATCATCAATTGGATTAAATGACTTTTTTGCGGCGAAATTTATGTTTAAAATAAATAATAATTTTTTAAACCTTTTATTTTATGTTCCCGATTCTAATTTATTTAAATAGATCCGGTTTGTGCCCTTTGGTGCAATTTATAGAGCCCTAAACCACTTCCAAGTTTCGTGTTGGTTGAGTTATGTTGAAGTTATTTTAATTTTTTTTACCATATGTTCTGTTAAAATTTATTCTTCTTTTTGTATTATATATATTATTATGCACATATTATTCTTATTGTATTAGGAATATTTGTGAAAACTCCTCTCTGGTGATATTTTTCACCAATGTTATGGGGCCATCCCCCCCATCTTCAAAATCGATATATATATACACCACTCTATATATCGTCCTAGCTAAAGGCTTTAATTTTCTTTTTTTGCACTGTCAATTCAATTTTTTTTTGCACTGTCAATATATATATATAT
>NW_027106937.1:817317-820304 GCF_000696795.3 Halyomorpha halys
CACTCTATATATCGTCCTAGCTAAAGGCTTTAATTTTCTTTTTTTGCACTATCAATTCAAAGTTCATTAAATATAAAATAGTTTAATCATTAAAATAAAATATATTAAAATAAATTTTGCGTTTCAGTGGATAATTGAGTTGCAATTATTTTAGAGATACCTATATTTCTATAGGTGTGTATTTTTTTGTAAATATTACCTTAATATTTAATTGATATCATAAGCTGTAATTAAGATTGACTAATAACTAAACGAAAATATAATTAATACATAATATGAAATATAATTTTGTCTGTCAGGGTACATACAGGGGGATTTAATAGAACATAATGTCTACTTTTTTTCTCAATATAGTTATTACAATGCGAATTGTATGCTCTATGTAGTGAGTGTTAGGGCTGTAGCTATAGTCGGTGAAATATAGCTATAGAAACATCATTATTTAACACTTTTTTACTTGTAAAAATTAACAACCTTCTTTTTCCATGAGTCAACTCCTGTGGGTTATTGGACCCCTCCTGGGGTTCACCCAGCCTCTTAAATTAGGTACCCTTAATTGGGTAAAAACCTGGCGACCGAGCGTGATTCTGACCAAATTACCTCCTTGTACAACCGTTGGTCTAGTAACAGTACATCTTTACACATAAGCGATATTAGTCTTGAATTTCCTCGTTTAATTATTAATTCACTCTTTACGTATAACAGAAAACCATTTCATGGAAACAATTTTCAAAAAACAAATGCTACTTAGGGTGCAGATATTGAGTGCAGTCTGATCTGGCTATGAAGTATGTCATCATAGAGCAGTTCAATTGCAGCTTCTTCTGCTCCACCGGCCAATATCCTCATCATTCTCTCACTATAATGTTTAGCGGCTTATTCTGTGTAGCCCATTTAGCTTTATAGATAATATTATGGGATCGGAGGTAAAAATGTTAATTAGTGTTTAAAAAACATAATAACGGCGCTGACGCTACTAAAAATATACAGTATACATATGGTATACTGGTATATTATTTAACATACTATGTAGATTCATAATAAATAAATACAATAGTTATAACTAAAAACTTACAAGCTCTTTCTTTTAACTTTTATAACTTATGCTAACCCGAATATATAAGTTATTCTTATTATATGGTGTATTCTGCTAAGCCATCAAATTTCTCCCGTCTTCAATTCTTGCAATCTGAAATCCTTTTTAAAATATCTGATGCTTCTTGTTTTGTTACAAATGAAATCAATGTTATGCGCTTAATGTTGAATTGAGCTTACTGTTCAATTGAGTTCGAATTAGCATGAACCAGATGTCAGTCCTTCTGGAATAAACTCCTTAACTATCCGAACTAATTTGTTTCTTGCTATCTCTTGATTCCTAATAATCCTCTCGGGCGTCTGAAAATAAGACGACTTCGAAATCTTTTAATTTTAAAAATATTATTAGAGTGATTCCATGAGATAGTTTAAAATATTAGTCTAAACCATATTATACTCGTACCAAGAGTAAATTACTAACATTCTGGACAATTTTTCCTATTTATTAGTTTTGTTATTCTGACCTTAGTTTTGTATAATGCCGTGGTTAGAACTAGAAGTATATTCGCGTTTTTAGAAAAATGTATGAATTTCTTAAAAACTTTCAATGAAATTAACCAATTAACATATTTATAGAATAAATAGCTCGGAAGATGGCGTAAACCCGCCATCTTCGTCCTCCGGGGGCGGCCTTTCATATCTTACCTTAAAACGAGTATTGGTCGATATACTATGATGACGTTAGAATCTCAGATTATTACACCATAAATAATAAGGGGAACCCCTGTGCCCTTCCCAACTTTAAAATACTATAATTAGATCCGGACTTATCTTACCTTAAAAATATTCATTTGTCTCTACAAATGCTCTATAGTAGAGTATTCTTTGAGAAAAATTACTTAGTCAGCCACAATTGTAAAATATAAATTTATTGTTACAAAAGTTAAACTGTTGTTAGAGGAAGACAAAAATGTAAAGGACAACATTTTCGGGACACGAATGAAAATATGCAATTAGCAATTAAAAAATCGTTTACTGTGTATCAATAAAAATTAATGAAAATTGAAAGTAATTATTTAGCAATCGATACTGTAATAAATTTTTAATAACTTATCATAAGATGAAAAGAAAAAAAAATGAAAAATAAATCGTTAGATTCTATATTAGAGTAACACAGACTGATAAATCGTTTCTTCTCTACTTCTTAATTACCTGTCAACATGGAGATTGCCACTGAGCCCTTGAAAAATTGAGCAATCAAGATAAAAACTTTAAAACTCAATTTACAGTAATTGACTTAATGTCATTCTTTAATTTTGTTTAAATTTAAATTATGCATATTTTTTTTTTCAGAAGTAGTTTCTGTTTTCTAAATAAATAACCATTTTGTGATGAACCTGTAGAGAAGCATAATTTAACATCTATTTTAGTCTTGAAATGCTAAAAAAAAAATTCAATATGTTTATCAAAATCCATTTGTACTAGGATCTTTAATTCGTAAAGAAAAAATCTACTAAGTTACTTTTATTTAAGACAATAAAAATAAATGTCCATAAAGTTTAAGTATTACTACGAAAAGAAAATTAATTATTAAAACCATTAATATTTTTCATAGTAATATTACAAACTAAAAATAACAATATTTTAAATTGTTACTATATAGGAATTACTATACATTTTTAGCGAAATCCATTGATGTTGGTATCTAGTACAATGAAAATAATTTTTTGATATTATTTTTTAATTGAAAATCAGTATACCAAAATGAAGGTGTTTTTAATAATTATTATTACTACATGCCAACGTATAAATCTCCAAGAAAGCTTTTTTAATATAATTCATATCTAGATCAATATAATAATAATGATGAATCCGTATGGAGGGAGAGAGGCAGAGAGGGAGGGAAAGAGGGAGAGGAAGAGGGAGAGGGAGAGGGAGAGGGAGAGGGAGAG
>NW_027106937.1:820474-823858 GCF_000696795.3 Halyomorpha halys
GAGAGAGATTTTTTACAATAAGCCATGATGCTCTGAAACTACAGTGTCCCATTGGGCAATACAAATTATTTACGTTTTTGGGTACAAAATACAAAATAAGTCTTATGAAAACACATACAAGGAATAAAAATACTTTCAAACATGTTAACTTCTTAGAAAAAAGATAAGAAAATGGTTAATAAATTATAATAACAATGAACGTATATAAAATGATATTGCATATACAAGTTAATAACAAAATAAAATTCTTCTTAAACTAATGAAAAAAAAAGATAAGAAAAAGATTTAAAGTAAAGTATCCGAAGAAAATTATATACACAAAATACATTCTTTCAAATTCAAATTAATTTAAAAATAAAATAAATAACATTCTAACAAAATAACATCTTCTTGGACCAAAACGAGATTTAAAATATACTACCCAATGGGACTATTGGGAAAACAAAATAATATTACTCAAATTCGAAAATACAAAATCAAAAAATTATAAAATTTGAAATCGTAATGGAAAGAACTGTTGAATAAAAAAATAATATTCTTATATATACAAAGTAATTACCAAATAACATTTTTCAACAAAAATGAAACAGAGAAAAATTATATAATTTAAAATATGTATAAGACAATAGATAACGCAAAACAAAATTACTTTTTTATCTAAAGTAAATCCACATCAGCAAGATCATTGGTAAATAAGATCAGTTTTCATTTATTCATTAATTGTTTATAATATATATTTTTAAAACCTGTACGAGATTGTATGATTTCCATTTTTTCTTGGATTTCCTGCCATAAACGAATTCCGCTAATTAAAAATGATTTGCTATATCGAGATGTTCGATGGACTGGAATGTGAAATTGACTGTTATGTTGTTTAACAATGCGATTTGGAGGGGAAAATTGTTTTTCAAAGAGATCGTAAAGATAATTGGGAGTTTTGTCTTTAAAAAGTTGGTACAGGAAACTACCCAGCATGTATTTTCTTCTTTCAGGGAGTTTGAGCCAACAGTTCTTCAAAAAACGGCGTAACATACTCATGAACGAGAACGTGGAAAATGAACCTAACACATGGATTGCCTAAAATGAACTAAAATGAACCTAATGCCCTCTGAAGAATTGATAAGTCTTTGCCCAGAAAATCTGTAAATAATATACTACAATAATCGATGTGTGGTATTATTAGTGTCTGAACAAGATTTTTCCTTACAAACATAGGGAAGCATTCTCTATTCCTACGTAACTGGCCCAAATTTCTAAAACATTTCCCAGAGGTACTAACTGCATGGTCTTGCCAATGAAGTGATGAAGAGAATGTTACACCCAAGAGCAGTAAATTTTGAGAGTATTCAATGGGTAGATCATTTAAATGTATTTTTGGACAATTTCCTACGACTAATGGTTTTACATAAAATTTGCCACCGAATTGCCACAGAAAATTGCTTTTGTCTTTGATGGGTTCCAGGTGAGTTTTAGGTTTACTGACCAGGCTAATATTTCTCTTACATCTAGATTTATGTTTTCTATGGATTCATTAAAATTATCAGGACTCGATGACATATAAATGATAATATCATCAGCGTATATGTGATATTTACATTTAAGCATCGATGAGATATCCGATACGTATAGAAGAAAGAGTAACGGTCCCAGGACTGAGCCTTTAGGGACTCCCGAAACGATTGTTAGAAATTCAGAGACAGATCCATCACTATCTATCACGGCCTGAATTATATTTTTCAAATAAGATTCAAACCAGAGTACTGCACTATGAGAAAATTTAAACTTATTTCTTAGGATTTGCAATAAAATGGTTTGGTCTACTAGGTCAAACGCCTTTTTAAAATCAAAAGATACCAAAATTGTTACTTGTCGTCTATCCATCGCGAGCCTAATATCCTCAGCCAACCTTAATAATGCAGTTTGAGTACTATGCCCTGATCGGAAGCCAGACTAGTGTTTATCAAAGAGATAATTAGAATTTAAAAACTGTACTATTTGGTCATATACAATTTGTTCGAGAACCTTGGACAAAGAACATAATTTTGCAATTGGTATATAGTCTTCAACATTACTAGGACTTGAATTTTTTGGAAGTGGGATAATCAAAATCGTTTTCCAAAGTGATGGAAAATATGAAGTTTGTAAGGAAAAATCGAAAATGTTCAAGAGAGTAGGAATTAAATGTGGAAGGAATAATTTTACATATTTTAATGGTAGCTTATCGATCCCAGAAGAGTGCATATTCGATTTATGAAATATATCCAAGCCGACGTGGGAGAAGAAAAATCATCAGGACCGAACTCATTTCTAATATGAAGCGAATCTGAAGATGAAGAGAAAGGTTTTGACAAAGGGTTTACAAAATATTGATTTATTTCGGATTTCGATATGGTTTAAACTGTATCAGTGTTTGAGGATTATTCGAGATTTGATAACTTCTTCTAAGCCGATTTCTAATCTTAATGAGGTTTTTTATTTCTGGTGTAAGCCATGGTGAGGGTTTTTGTTTAAAAATGATAGTCCTATAAGGGACATGTTTCTAATGTTCTAACAAAGAGAAAAGTTTCCAATTAACCATTTCAACCCGATTATTAATATTATCCCATTCATTAATTTCATTCCATCTAACAACATTGAGTTCATCTTGATTAAAATATTAAAATCACGTGAAGTTAATGTCATAGAATTTTTAGCTTCCGAGACTCTATAACAAAGAAAAATAATATCGTGTTGACGACAAATGGAAACCGATAATTGTCCCGATGAGATGACTTTATTAAAATTTTTGTTATCTACTAACATAATATCGAGTCAGGTATCAGTAGTTAAAGAATGAAAAGTGAAGTTAAATATTACTGAAGATAAATTAAAACTATGGAAAAGATTGTTCAATAACTTTGATTCGTAGGAGTTATTAACTAGAGAGAGAAGGTGAGGGAGGGAGGGAGGGAGGGAGTGAGGGAGTGAGTGAGAGAGTGAGAGAGAGAGAGAGAGAGAGAGAGAGAGAGAGAGAGAGAGAGAGAGAGAGAGAGGAAGGAGAGAGGTAGCAATAGCGAAGGGAGAAGACATCGGATCTGTTTTAGAAAACCTACACTTTTTTACTTTATTTTTATCCTTTGTTTTTTTTTTTTTTTTTTGTTTTTTAAATATAGTAGAGTCTTTGTTTGAAGTTCAGTAAATTTTGTGTTCACTAATTAGTTTTGTTTTTAACTTTTATTAAGTCAATATTTCCAGTTTTTCCTTCCAATTTATTAATTAGTTCATTATATCTTTATTTTATAATTTTTGTTTTCATTTGTTTGTACTTTCTATTACTGTTTATGTTAGTTTATTATGTTTATATAGCAAACTTGTAGTATTAAGAAGGGTTTTTTTTTGTTTCTG
>NW_027106937.1:824028-827623 GCF_000696795.3 Halyomorpha halys
ACTATATTTATTAATATAAGGGATATGGAAGACAATAGTAAAGACATTAATGAACAATTTTTATAAATGTTTAAAAAATTACACGTTCTAGAAGAATTTTTTTTTCCAATACAATTTTACTCTTCTTCTTAGTTGGTCCGCATCCTGCTCAACATCTTCTAGACCAATACACGTTAAAAGATGGTCCCCATCCATGTCCCCCATATTGCATAGATGATATTTCGGGGAATCTACGATGCCAATTCGACGGAGGTGTTTTGGAGCAGATCATGTCCTGTTACTTGCCATAAACAAGCCACTCTCTCAGCTCTGCTAAGATTGGTAGGGATTCGTTTATCCTTATGCAGTAGGGTCTCCCACTTCTTTCCTTCCGCTTGAACTTTGTGTCCAGCTCTTGTTCTGTTTTTACAATAAGAGCTTATAAGTGATTCCACTGTTCTGTAGGAAAATGGTAGAACAGGCTGGTTCTCTGCACAATCGAGCTTAGCCAACTTGTCAGCTTGCTCATTACCATCAATGCCAGCATAGCCTGGTATCCACTGCAGAGCTATAGCCCTTCCTCTTTTCTTCATGATAGCAGCCATGTTTCTGCACTTTTCTTCCGTGGATGACTCTGCGGCACCTGGTGTTGTTGATTTTTGTATTACGGCTTGGGAGTCGCTGAAGATTACCTTGTTGTCATTGCATTCAATAGTGGCTTCCATCGCGAAGCAGATAGCCTGCATTTCTGCATCATAATTATCACATCCAGCTCCAACGGGAAATGACTATTGAAAGTTGATGGAGTATACACCTGCTCCAGCTCCCTTGTTAATACCGGACGCAGACCCATCAGTATAAATGTGTAGCCATTGCTCTATGGGGTATAGCTCATAAATTGTTTTTAGTGCAGCAAGTCTAAGCTCGGGTTCAGGGCAATCTTTCTTGATCCCACCACATGCCAGCTTGAGTCGCCCGTAGACTTCAGCGGAATCGTGCTTTGGCATGTAGGAGATGCTTATATTCTGCCTTTCATCAGCTGGTAGGTTTATCTGGTGAAGCATTTCCTCAGTTTAGTTCTTCGCCTTTAAAGTATAAATGAACCTCATGTTTTTTTGTACTAAGGCTAAACAGTTGAGTTACAGTTTTTCGTGGATTAACTGTCATTCCATTTTCTTTCATCCAGTCGTGTAGCGTGTTCATGACTTTATTTAGAGTTTTTTCCAGACCACCCATACTAGAACTTATTCCCCAGATAACCAGGTCATCCGCAAAAAGAAGTGCTTGGACCCCAGGGTGATTAATCATTATCCTCTCAACCAGATCATTAATCATTATGTTGAATAAATAAGGACTTAGGACTGAGCATTGTGGTACACCTTGTTTGGTTTGCCGATAACTGGACACTGAACTAACATAGCGGACCTTAATAAATCTTTTGATTCGACTAAAATAAAGGTTTGTGAAAAGAATGAATTTGAATTTTCGTTTAATAAGAATGCAAACACAAGTTACTAAATTAATGACCATTCTAAAAAATCTAGAAATGATTTGGTATTTCTTGGGCTTATGACCGCTCATATTATCAATAATTCATATTCTTATTAAATTATACTTATTAACTCGATACACACTTGTCTTAGTGCGGGTTAGTTATTTTTACCTGACAAATACGTGGGTACATGTGTGTTGTTGTTGCAAACTCGATTACATCCCTTCTGCGTAAACTGTGGTTTTCCTTCTATAGAGGGCGAGTTTACTAAAGAAACAACTGACGCCAGGGGCACTTATAACTCAAGTACTTGAAAAATCGCCCGCCCCAGAGCCCATGTCGAATCCAATTTATCTTGGGGATCGGGTGTGAAAACAGGAGGGGTCCTCGAAAGAAATAGAAATGGAATTAGATACAGGTCTGTAAGTGTTAATAGGATTGTCGGCGTTTTCTCCCTTTCGAGTGTGCAGTTCTATCTGTGTGACCCATTGGTAGGTGATTCATCTTTTGTCGTGAACTTTTCCTTTCATGCGTGGCATAGCAATCTAGAACGAACATTTGACAGCTTCAGATAATAATTAGTGTTACAAACTAATGGAAGATTATGTTGCTTATCCTGGAATGTAATATTTAAATCGTTCGTCGTCCTAAATTATACCTCCAAATATTAAAAACAAAGTCAAGGAAAAGAAATTTTTGTATAATATAAAATTACTTTATCTTATTTGTAGACATTGAATTTATTTCATTTTATGGAAGCTTTTATTTTATTATTTGGACAAAATTAAGACAAATGGTGAACAAAAAAAATATTTTAATTGAACTTCAAATATTGCTTTAAATTACTATTGGTCATATAAAATATTACGAATGATTAGTTTGAAATATTTGTGTCAAATTCTATATAAAGTATTACTAAAAATAAAGTTTTAGCTAAATTATAAGTTGAGGCTAGAGGAGAATCCAGAATATGTCCAGTGAGAGCATAAAATAAATTATATTATGCTAATATTTTACGGTAAAAAATGTATTTTAAAGATGATCCAAATCAATAATGCTTAAAATTGCTATGAGTATTATTAGGAGATAAGAATAAGATAATATTACTCATCGGTAGTATAAAATATTACAAAAAAAGAATTAAAGTAAATTGCATACTGACTACAGTGGAAGATCAAAAATATTTCTTTAGAAAAAGCACAAACATTAATTATATAAACCTAGTTAATACTAAAAAAAAAATACATTTTAAAGACGATCTAAATAAAATGAAAGAAAATGTACTTATAAGTGACATGAATATTATAAAATAGTTGAAGTATTACAGATACGATAATATTACAACTAGCATACAAATGGGTATAAAATATTACAAAAATAAAATCTTATCTAAATTATAAATTATCGCTAGCGGAAGAGTCAGAATATGTCCTTAGAAGATTCACAAAAATTATAAGTAAATAATATATTTAGCTAATAAGTCGGAAATTCAACTGTTTTATGCGGACTCCACTCGTAAACTAGATCGACAACAGTTCTCTCTTAGACTCCGTCTAGTGAGGATCGCGGTCTCCCTTTGATGAGAAACAATACAGCTATTGTGCAGTCAGTGTTTATATTTTGAGTGGCTCTCTACAAGTCTACAAGCGATAAGTCAAAGTTTCATTTATTTAAGTTATTTCTTTTCTTTGCGAAGTATATATATTTTATTTACTATCTCTCTTTATTTAGTTTGTTTTTCAAATAGATATCTTTTTTTAATCTTAATTTTTAAACATAAAATCAGACAATATGTTTGAATCTTCCCCCTTAAAACGGAAAAAAGCCAAATTAAGAACATTAATTACAAAAATAGACGACAAAAAAGAAAAATGTATAAGAATTTTCATAATAAGAAGAATCGAAACAAATGAAGAGGGAAATTCTTTGGATTTCAAAAAAATTTCGCCGTTTTTTATCTATAAAAGTATAAATAATTTGATCGGGGAGATCAAATTTGCCAAAAAACTAAAAGATGGAACCCTGCTAGTAGAAGTATTTACAGATATACAATCGGAAAAACTACTAAGATTTGAAACCTTGTTAAATAAAGTTCCCATTAAAGTAGAGCCACATGGTAAATTG
>NW_027106937.1:831718-832761 GCF_000696795.3 Halyomorpha halys
AAAAATACCAACAGAAGTAATTATTTAAATTTTTTTTCTCGAAATTATTTAAAATGAAATAGAATTATAGAAATAAAATATAAAGTACGAAACATGGGCGTTGATGACCTCAGGGTTTTACGCCCTTAAACCCCAGACAACAACAACAACTAGATCGACAAAAAAAACTAGTCTAGAGTCCAGTTGAATTTAAACCCTAATGTATTAAGCCTATGTATAGGTTATAATTTCGATGGTATATATGATGGTTATAATATAAAATAATTCCCAAAATTAAAATTTTTCTTTTCTTTAGAGGGGAACTACTCATTTAAACAAATTAGTTTAAAAAAAATTCTGTTATTTTCAAACAAAAATTTAATAAAGTTTAAATGAGCTATAATTACTTAATCACAAATTTATTTATGATGCATCGTTTCAGCTTGACAAACCATCCTCACCACAAAATTTTCAGGTTTGTGAGTTCCCCCTATAATCAAATTATATCTTTAATCACACAACTTCTTTCTCCTTAACTCGTCGATTTTTTTTTTTATTTATCACAAAATTTTATCTCCAAACGAACATTTGATACTTAGTCACAAATAATTTGTTTATAGTGAAGATACCTTCTTACAGAGTTTTATTGACTAGCTCAGTAGGGTGAATCTTTACTATTTATCTGAGAGCACAAGCTCATTTTTTTAAAAATATCTTTTGGTCGTTTATAGAGAATATAATTTTGCCATTGGTTCTCCAAATACGTTATAAGAAAAAAAAAAGTTGCACTAAATTTATTTAAATAAGTCGTAACAAATTACATATGAAATAATGGTTTTTAAAAATTATTTATGGGCCGTCCTTAGCTCCGGTTAGGCGCAGGTCTATCAGCCTGAATTCTGCGGGTAGTGGTTCGAATCCGGCCTGGGACGGTGACTTTTTTCATTAAGTTGCAGTCCCACAAAATGAAAAACTTGACCCCAACATGATAAGAATAACTTGGTCAGTTGTAGATAACTAGGCAAACATTAGCTTTGCTGTGGATTGCCTAAAATCTATCTATA
>NW_027106937.1:832811-838130 GCF_000696795.3 Halyomorpha halys
CATTATATTAACCCAAATATTTTAATTGCACCCACTAATCCCAAGAAGTACCTGTCATATTCGAAAATGACTTTTTGAGTTAGATAGCGGTTTATTGAGAAAGACTTTTAGGCTGTATAGCATCATGCAAGGATACATAGGAATAGAGCAGTGACCATTTAATAAGAGGCTTCCGTAGGTATGTGGCCGTAATCTTACTATATCAATTCCTATGAAACTGATTTCGTTGATGTTCTGAGGGTGGTTCTTCTAAGACTGCACTGATGTACAACTAGGTTGGATTTTAAAGAATAGAAATTCTAAAAACTTAATAGATTTCATCACGTCTTGTGGGTTTCAATGAATTGTCGTTAGTAAGTGTGATTTGTTGAGATAACATTATAATTTATTTATTTTTTCTTGAAGTTTGTCCAATTTTACTTGTCAACTCCATTTTTCTAGTCTGTAGTATTATTTATGATGTTTTTGGAAATTATACGAGATAAAAAGTAGCTATTTATCTTGTATTGGAGTTGGGTTTTTAATCTGTGATAAAAATTAATTTCTCTGATATTTGTTATTTAGGTGATTGATATCACCTACACAATATATAAGTAATGATTGATAGAATACATATCCATTTATATCCCTCCTAGTTTCTCGATTCCATTGGCAACCTACCTATACATAGATCCCTTGCTGATCTATTGAACAATGATTGCTAGTAGCAATTGGCAATTGAAATGGTACCTATTCACCCCAAGGGGGTTGGAACCTGGAGCCTCACCAACGGGCCAGGGAAATCCGCTAGGAACTTAGTTATGCTTCCATTGTTCCCTTCACGGGCGGGTGCTTTTCCCTTTACGATGAAAATTCCGTAATGCTTCACTTAACAAAATGGCCTCTGCTGGGCTTGTTGCCGGCCGCTGTGTTTGCTGTGGTGCCCGAAAGAGCTCAATGGCGTACTAAAAATAGAAAATGGTCGTTTGATCACCTTTACCCACGGTAATTATACAAAACATCTCATTAGCGTATTGTGAGTTCATAGCAAATTAAAACTCAAATAGAAATGTAGATTGGCAATTAAAAATGAGTATCAAATAATGAGTTGAAAATAAACCTATGAGTTATTAGAGTGAAATTTGGTCTGACTTTATTGCATTACTATTATGATAAAAAAAATCAAAGCATGAAATTTGATTAGATTTACATTCAGCAGTTTTTAGGATTTTGATTTCAATTTGACAAATTATCATTTCTTTAATAAAATGATCTTATTACATTATCTAAATTGCCAAATTACCACCATTTTCTAAAATTAATTATTAGCACATGGTAATAAATAGTTGTAATTTAAATGTGGCAATATGGAAGAAAAAACCCACTAGAGGACTCTGCGTTCCTCACTTTGCTCTCTGTGAGTCGTCAAAATGTACCTATAAAAGTAAATAAAAAAAAAATAAAACTACCATCTGACCCATACATATCTATTTGTAGGATTGGTAGGTAATTTTGAATTCATAAGTAATGTTTCAGTTGGAAATTATTGGAATGTTACGCTTTAGGTTCATATATTATATCTTCTATTTTATATTATAACTATATCTAAAATATGAAAAAAATTCTAACGTACATTCTTTGTAAATTAAGTCATATGTAGTCCAATATTTCAAAATTTAAACTATATAAGCAATATATAAACTATGCTATATAAAACTATGTTTTGTAAATTATGGTAATACTTACTTAATTTAATTTTATAAAATATAGATTTATATTTATGAATATTCGTTTGATTTTTTTTTTGAAAAATATACTTTCTGAATTTCATTTTCATTTTACACGGCTTTTCTATTCTATTTCTATTATAGTTGAAGTAATTGAAATACTTTTTAGTAGATTTATAACTATCTCAATTATTATAAAATATTAAAAATTATATGCTACAACCTTAAATGTAAAAAATAAAAAATAAGAAATATGAAAAAAAAATATTTAATTTGATTTATCTTCCTTAACCTGAAAACCAAGTATTTATTTTTTAAGATTCAAGCTAAACTAAAATAATTAACAGTAAATACCCTATAGTTTATACTTCAACTAAGCTTAAGTTTTTGTTGAAGTAACTAAGCTTACGTTTTTTTCGTATGCTTTTTCATTACTCATTTATGGCATTGTGGTCTGGTCAGACTATTACTAAAAAGGAATCGATGACATATTTTGGATAAGTTCTAAAAACTTTGTTTATTTATAAATGTTTTATTATAATAATTTGTTCAGTTCATAAGGTGAATAACAAAAGATATTATACTACGAATACTTTCTATTACATTTGAAATTATATGAAGGAATATAGTCCAATCTAGTGTGGACCAACAAAAGGAGTACAGTGGAAAACTTAAGTAATTTATTCTTGTTTTATTGAATGTAAAAGATGGAATTCAAATAATGTATAGTTTATAAGTTCTTAGCAAAATGAAAACAAAAATGAATTCGTCGTTTTTATTGATCTTTTGTACTCAACAGTGATTGAAATTTCTTATGATTTTAGTATACATATAGGGACGTGACGGCCGTGCGGGTTGGGGCGCAGGTCCCAGTGCGCTCGTTTCGTTGTGTGTTCGATTCCCACCTGAGGAAGTTTTTTAATTTTTCGACGGTCCCAAAGATTGAATCTTGACACTCCCACCTTGGTTAGTACGCGGCGGCAACTTAGGTAGCCGCTTGGGATTGCCAAAAAGTACCACTAGGCCCACTCCGGACTTGTTCCCCCCACCAA
Source organism: Halyomorpha halys (assembly GCF_000696795.3). Lineage (NCBI taxonomy): Eukaryota > Metazoa > Arthropoda > Insecta > Hemiptera > Pentatomidae > Halyomorpha > Halyomorpha halys. The sequence goes on from NW_027106937.1 coordinate 835,570, forward strand.
ATAGCAGCACCAGTAGTATAAATATAGAGAAAGATATTTTAACAATAGTTCCTGTTATATAGGCTTTATATTCGGCGTAAAGCACATTTCTTCAGCTCAGGAACTTTATTCTAAAACAAATTAAAACGTATAAAATACTATAGCGTATTTTTCTTTCATTATATTCATCATTATATTTTCTTTTCAAAGTGAAAATAAACAGTGATTTTTTCTTTTTTCCGTGCCCGGCTGACTTTTCCTTCGTTATGATACCAATAGAAGAAATGAAAATTATGTAACCGTAAAATTAACATTTCATCTTTCTTTCCCCGTGCCTTATTTATTTTAATATCCCTCAGGTTCCTCTCCATTTAGAGTTTAAACCCTACCTGATGTGAAAAGGGTCTTTAATGAAGAAAAACCAAATCAGCGGGGTGTGTTGGCCGGGTTCCCTCCCCCCTCTTTTATTTTTGTTATTTTTTATATGCGGGTTTAATCAAGATATTTCCTTCTTTAACCTCGGCTCCATCGATCCATGCTAAGCGAAGCGAGATGATTTACATAATTATTGGTAAAACCGTTGGAGATGAAGATGGACGATTGTGGAAACGAATTTCTGATTTATAAAGTGAGAATTTATATTAGATACCGTCTTAACGAGAATTCTTAATTACCGGAGAAATGGGTTTGACTTTGAAATTCTGTTTGGTTATTACTTAGTCGAAATTACAGTTAACCGTCGAAGTGTTCTGTTTCTAAAATTTGTTTAATAATAGTCTTGTATCTTATCTATTTTTTTAGGGTTTACTTTTAAGTCCAAAAAAAATATTATTAAAAATTTAGATAAGAATAATATATAAATATATTATGTTTAATATACATTACGCGATTTATGGAAATGGAAATGGTCAAAAAAATAAAATAAATAAACTACCTACAGTAAAATAAAAAATAAACAGCATAATATTTATTATGTATCTTGTATTATGTTTGTGTAAATAGCATTTATTCGAATGATAAATTGGATGGTAGGTAGTTAAGGTTAAAATAAATAAAAGCATCTGCAGGAGAAAATAATATTAAATAAAAATTATCTTTACATTATGTAGTACAAGTGAAATTTATTTTATTAGAAATTAATAATATTATATTTAGGGTGTTTTCAATATCCTTAATAATTCTAAAATTATTACTTTTTAAATATAGTTTTCGATGTTTAATTCTTGTTTATATTAACTATTTATATATTAACTAGTTTGTGAATCAGTATCATTTTTAAATACGAGGGCTGTCCAGATAGTAACAGACATGTTGGCTTGTCGTGGTGATGGGTGGGGGTAGGAGCCGCTATCTTGGTGTCCGAACGTCCCGACATTCAGTACGCATCTAGTTGTAGCGTAAGGACTGTGCGTTCTTCACTTTGCTCTCTGTGAGTCGTCAAAATGTGCCCTGCTATAGAAAATCCCGCCACTTGAGAAGTGTGGTCTGTAATTCGGTTTTTGTTGGCTCGAAACAACAGGGCAATTGAAATTTATCATGAGCTTTGTGATGTTCGTGGATGGTTTTGGATGGGAGGTGTTTGACGATCTACCATGCCCGGATTTGGCGCCGAACGATTACCACCTCTTTCCAGCGATGAAAATATCGCTCGGTAAATAACTCTTTGATACTGAGGCCGAACTGCATGTCGGTGTAAACCAGTGGTTGAAATCGCAGGCGGCAAATTTCTACTGAGAGGGTATTGATTAACTTGTGCCACGGTATGATAAATATCTCAGTTTGAATGACGATTATGTAGAAAAATAGCTTAAGAGTGTACCTTTCAAATGTATATAATAAACTTTGAGATTTTCAATTTGTGAATTATTTATTTCAAAACGTTTGTTACTTTCTGGACAGCTCTCGTATATTAACTTTTTTGTTTTTTAAACAATTAAATACCTCACCGAATTTCTATGTTTGATGGTTTTTTTAACCGAGCAGCACATCTCTGGAACTCCATTCCCTTTAACATACGTCATGTATCAACCCTTCCCTCGTTTAAACCCCTTCTATTTAACTACCTTTTACTTCACTAGTCTTATCCATTATTATAATAGTACAGATATTTTGTATTTACCTTTTTGTTTTTTATTTAGTCAGTTAGTTTTTTATTAATATTTTTTCCGTCTCTGTAGGTAAGTTATAATTAAAATTAGCTACACTGTTTTTGGCAAATAAATATAATTATAAACTTACAATTACCCTTGTAATTGTTCTGAAGAGACCTAGTCCCAGAATAATAAATTATTTTTTATTTGTTTTTTTTTTATTTTTCAAAGCACTATAGTGTTTATTCATTAGTTTATTAGAAAAGTAATTGTAAATCTTCTTTTTATTACGGTCTTATGGCTGTTTTCAGTTAATTAGGTATTTTATACTGCTTAGTTTGCTTCAAGAATAGATAGTTGGTTCAACAATTAATAAGTCCGCTAATGAAAAAACAATTAAAAAGAAAGAGGCCATTCCAAAAACGTGTTTTTTCATTACTTATGTAATAAATTATTATTACTAATGATTATTTTATAATATTTATTACTTAT
>NW_027106937.1:838260-843924 GCF_000696795.3 Halyomorpha halys
TGATTAATAATTAAATTTTATTATGTAGTGCTAACGAAGCATTTTGTATCTCCTCCCCCTCGTTCTCCCTTCGGTCTATACCTAGGAATTCTATTGAATTATTTTAAATTTACTTAAAATATATTATTATAACTTGGATTTAGTATAGATCAATAAATTAACTTTTGAAACTACAAACTATTGATTTAGCGCTTGCTTACGTCTTATAATTATTACTGTTGTGAAAATTGACTAATTTTTTATTCAGTATGTTTTTATGTTAATTTTTGGAGAATAATGAATTCTCTTTGAGTAGATCTTTACTGAACAAATGTAGTTTCAGTTTATCTTCCATGTCCGAACCATATATTTTTCCGTTTTTGTATCGCTACAATCCACAGTGGGTCTTGTTCTCCTCAGTGAGTCCATCGCTATTCATCTTTGTCATGTGCTACTGCTTTCTTTCCCTGATTTCCAAGCGCCTCTTGAATTTACTATGAAGAATATTTTCATTGTATGTGGTTTGCCTATTTTCCTCACTTCAGCCGTTATTACATTATCGGTTATAATGTTACTTACCTTAAACCCTTTATTTCCTTTAGCTTATTGAAACTAATAATTCAATTAAGGTTCTAGTAAAAAAGTGCTTTTAGTTATTATAACTTAGAAATGGAATAATCTCGATTATTAATAATATATTTTTAAATATTAATCCTATTAAGTTTTATTTATTAAACATTCTTGACAATTATATCATTAACTACCTGACTTCGTTTATTCCATTAAATTAATTGTTTAACTGTTTGTTTGGACTTCTGATTTCACATCAATTTAATGATTGATTAATTTGATTGACGCCAAGGAACTTCTTTGTTCCAATTTCTTCTTTGATCATTTATTTTAGAACCTTTTTGTGAATAAACCCTAGTTTATTAATTTTTATATGCTAAATATGGTTTTGATTTTCATTAATCTATACTTTATAAATTAGTATTAAAAACAAAAACACGGGAATATCTTTTTTGAAATCCAAAATTAATTTTAATCAATGGTACCATTTTACATGAACACTCACCGAATAAAGGCGGTTTAATATGATATCAGTCCAATATGGCCATTGGTTTTTATGGACCCCTTTAATTACTATATTTGAACGTTATTTTGTTTTTATCGAATGACATTTTTGTAAGTTTATTTTTCAATTATAAGTTAAAATATTTGTGTCATTAACATTTTATCATGAAATTTTTAAATAATTAAAATCATTTTTTATATTATGTTACTTTTGTTTGTTAATGTTTTGAATAAGACATAATTCATTATTTATTATTTATTCTTCTTCTTCCTTGGTTTTATGACTTCAAATTCTAATTGTGATAACTTTACTTTAATACTTAGTTAATTTCATATCCGTTTTCTTTTTAAATAATCTTCATTTTTTATATTTCTCCCTTATATTATATTATCATATTTATCTCACTGTATTATATTATTATTATCTACTTTTTTTTTATTCATTATAGTTGTTATTTTGTTTTTTGTACTTAGATGTAAGGCAGAAACGCTGGAACTAATAAAATAAGTTTTACACATTGTGATCTTCAATGACCACACACACATCTTGATCTAATTTCGTTACCTCCAAACGCACCTTTTTTGGTGTATTGAAGCACTGAAATCAAATCCTGGGAGGGTATTGGGTACTGCCCTTCTATGCTATACTAGACATACGATAACCAATATTTGAACATATTTTTCATTTTTCACTATTGTAATGATTTTAAATTTCATGTATTCATGAATATTTAATTTGTCAATAAACGTATTAAGTTAAAATTCAACGGTATTCAAAGGAACGGTGAATATATCGAAGAAAATAGTACTTGTTTTTATGGCTGTAGATTTTTTCACACCTATCACGAGGACTGTGTTGACTTGACATATCGACTTGTTTCTTTTTTGCATGGAGCTTATATTGTTTGTTGGTTTTCCCCTAAAACATTGTTGTTTCTCCGTCGGTAAGATAACTCTTATGCCTTTAATATGGTTAATTAAGTTTTTATTGCTTGTGGTGTGTACGTTACAATAATTTAAAATTCGCTTCAATTTATCACACAGTGCTTTATTATTTTCATTATACCAATAATAATTTATATTAGTGAATAACAAATTATGTAATACTCACGCGACATTCCCAACCACTTTTGTTTCAAAGTATAATACAAAATCGTTTATATCGTAACTAATATTGGCCCAATTAATATCTGCGTGGGCAATGTAATCGTCAAGATAAACGAAGAATGTAATTCCTAAACAGGGCGAATTTTTCGATTATCTTCATAAATTGACGAGATTTATTCATTTATTTAAGTGTTTCGATCACTAGGGCCATTTACACTGAGTTTACAAAGTTAGTAGATAACAACTGACATGTTAATAAAGTTTCAAAGTGAGAAAGTTACATATAATTACAAAGTGAGAAAGTTACATATAATTACAAAGTGAGAAAGTTACAAATTAACAATTACAATTACAAGTTACATTACATTACAATTACAAGTTACATTACATTACAATTACAAGTTACAAATTAACAATTACAATTACAAGTTACATTACATTACAATTACAACTTGCAAATTTACAATTACAATTACATATTTACAATTAAAATTACATATTTACAATTATGATTTACGATGATTATTATTATGAAACAAAATGGCCGACGGTAACGATGAGTTTCGATGATTGAAAAACAAATGAAGTCTTCATCTGAACCTAACTGGTCCTGTTGGGAACACCGGAAAGTCAGCCCTTTGGCTTAGTAGAGCATTGTAAGAAACCTATACGCATACAATTTTTCTCTACTGAAAGAACTTACTGTCAAGAACTATTAGATACTCTCAGCCCATCTGATGCCTTTGTCTAAGTATTTTATACGTAAGATATTTTTGAGCCAACTTCCATGGTCCATCATCTTATCTTGGTTTAATCTCATTAGTTTCACCCGTTATTGTCCATAGATTCAACAAAACTATTAGTTCCATCAAATTTCTATTCTTCTCTGCAAATATACCACTGGTTCTTTCTTGGACCCACTCATCTAAACATAGCAACTCTTTATCTCCCCTGATCTACCGGATATAGCATTAATTATTCAATTAAGCATTATAACGCATTATTTTAGAATAAAAGTTAATCATAAAGTTTTTACTGATGCATGAGTATGATAATTTACAATATTCGAACTCTTAAGTACCATGGTGCATAAATCCTCAAAATTTGGGAGGGTATTAAATGTTTTTTTTCTCAGTCGATTAAAAACGTTCATTTTTGGAAATAATAAACCAAAATGATAATTTTATTTTTATAATAAACTCCTTATATGTTCATCAATACATAAAAAGATATTATGTACAATCCTGTCTCTTCAATTGTACCGTGTTTTTATACATATCAATACTGATCTGTGACTAGAAGAGAGAACTTCTAAATAAATTTATTATTTTTCAATGATTAATATTATTCATTTTTTAAAATCAATTTTTAATTCATTTTTCAACTATAATACTAATTGAAACTATATTAATTAATCAAGACAATGCTTCGCTAACTTGGAAGTAATGATTAAAATTTCGTCCTAATCATTGTGCCCTGAATAAACATTACTTTATTTTTCGGGTGATTAGTTTTTAATTGGCCTAGTGGAATCAACTGTTGATTAATTGCTTTCGGCATGGTCGAAACTGCCCGATGTGTGCCGGAGATGGCCGAACAGGTTTGGTGATGTCCGCATAATCCTTTTATGTGCCAATGGCCCGCTCTGATAGGGGGATTTAATTTTCCGGCTTGCTTAACTGGCGAAAATCCGATAAGTCCTTTACTTATTTAATTTCACCGGCCCTTTTTTCATTGTAGTTTTTCTGGAAAGACTATTTTTAACGGAAGACCGCCAACAACAATAGATTAAATAATATTATTTTAACAACATTTTTATCATTCTTGTGTATATATGCATATTTATATCCACAGGTATGATCAAAATTTATTATTATTATTATTTAACTATTTATAGCGGTTCTCCGTTTATACATATATACATGGTTTTAACTGGGGGAATGATATTTTTTTCAATTTTTTTTTTCCATACCAAAAGTTTTCTATTGATTAAATATTTAACTTTACAAAGGTCAATGTCTTATAATAAACTAAAATAGGTTTTATTTTGAGTATTTAAAGGTTAATTTATGTTATATTTTTAAAATATACCTAATTGATATCTTGTGGTTTAAAAAATTGTATCTTGGCCCCATAAAAACGAAGTAATAGGTATATATATTAAATAGAATAAAAGTAGAAAAGTAGATATAAGAGAAATATAAGAGAAAAAAACAGAATAAAAAACTAAGGCAATAACATCAGAAAAAAAGGTCAAGAAAGCATTAATAAAAATAAAAGAAGTAATAATAATTATAAATATATAAAGGAAAAATCAGAACCACCCAACCTATTTGATTTTCCCTTTTTATCTATTTTAAAAATCGCATCTGAATTTTAATCATACCCCGCGTTTTACTTTTTTTTTTTTAAAGAAAAAATTAAAGTGTTTATTCACTATAACTCCATTACAAGAAAACTATCAAGCTTCCCTAGGTCTGTTTTAAGATATATTTCACATTTAATTTTACAATCCATTCTGCGAGTATGCCAGCAAATTCATTTGGATTTCTAACGAGTACTTTATTATTAATAACGAGTCCTTCAGTACAAGTCTCAACTCTACTGACCCTCATTTTCGTTGCGTTAAATGTCATCCGAACAAACCTACGATTACTAAATAATTCAAGAATATAATAGAAATCATTAGGAAAGTACTGCACTATGTAATATCTTCATAAACTCTTTTACGAGTGCATTATCGTTTATTATTCATTATATGAAAAAGTATTTTGAGTTATTATATTAGGAAATATTGCCTCAATATTGGGAAGAAGAGCACTCTACTGAAGACCTTTTCGGTGGAAGATGAAGGGCGTATCAAACTATGGCGTGACAATGGCCTGACATCTAATTTTCTCTAGTGATGTTAGAAAAAGACTAAAGACCATCAGGAGCAGAAGTCACATAGGCTATATCATCTGCTCACATTACCACAGTTGTATCTTCGGCTCTAACTATAATTATATAAAGCTATCATACGTCCGACGATGCTCTATGGTGCATCTTCAAGACAACGCTACACTAACTTTAAACATACCAAAACTCCATCCTAAGGCCGATTGTCAGAGGTACAACACTGTGGAGGGCCAGGAGCTGTGTCTTCCACCAAGAACTCCAGCTTCAGTTCCTGAGTTCATAGGTTGAATTCTTTGATGGTTTGAAGGTATGTGCAAAGCCACACTTCCGGGGAATTGCCCCTCCACTAAGACTGAATGGTGGCAAGGAACTTTTCCTTTGGTTGAAGAAAGGGGTTCTGACTCAGTCTAAACCCGACAAGCAAACATCACTAGGGTTTCTTACCGCTCATGACCACGCAGAAAAATATGTGGCGCTTATTATACCCCTCGCACCCAGCGGATCCTACCGCCTACTTTAAAATGCCTTTCAGACAATACAAGGATCTACATATTGAAGTATGTGTGTGTGTGTGTGTGTGTGTGTGTGTGTGTGTGTATATATATA
>NW_027106937.1:843984-864324 GCF_000696795.3 Halyomorpha halys
AGAAGCCTGAAAAGGAACTGCCTATACTTAATTCTTCCATAGGGCCAATGAACAAGTGATGATAAAATAAATGGATTTCATTAAAAATACAAATTCAGACTTAAAACTTTAAATTTATTAAATCAGACTCCTTAATTGATTTTATTTAAGCGTTGGGATGCGTAAGTAAATAGTCATTTGTTTATTTCTCATAAAAAAAAACGTAAAACATGATGTAATATAGGTTTCCGTACAATGGAAATCTATAGAAAAAGAATACTTTTATTTTATGATGAAAAATGAATCCGAGAAAAATGTAAAAAATCATTTTTTTAGTCAACTCCTTTACATCTCCAGGTGTATTCAATACACAATTCAACAGTTTTGTATTATTTAAATATTAACTTGATTAAGTAAAATAATATAAATTAATGACTAATATACAAATATATTGTTTCCTTATACACAAGGATTTCATTGATTTAAATATATGTTTTATTTAATGAGTAATAAATAAATTTAAAATCCGTTTGTCGGGAGCTTGTTGATAAGCGCTAGAATGAAAAATACACCTTTCTTTGTGTAAAATTACCTATAAAAAGCTTCGTACAAATACATTATTTATTTTTATGTGAACAATTGTTTTTCCTTTGAAAAAAATATAAGCTCTGTTTTCTGGATATTCGTGCTGTTACATATTTCCGGTATAGTCATAGGTAGTTGATTTTCAAGAATACCCCGTTGGTGGCGTGTTTTCCTAGCTGACAACGTCAGAGTGGTTCGCGTGTCGTAGAAATTTCCGTCAGTACAGGCAATAGAGAAGTCAATAATTCAATCGGAAGTGACTTGGAGCAAGCTTTTTCGTGAAGCTCTTTTACTTCGGAGAACCTGGTTAGATAGGATACTGGTATAATCAATATCATTAGACCAGGCTAAAATAAAGTTTCGGTAAATCTTATGCTTTCATTTGTATGATTTAATTCTGCTATCAAATATAATTATAAATACATTGGTTATTTTTTTTTTTTTTATAATTGTTACGTATACAAAGGAATATTAAAAGTTAAATCCAATAAACAACATTAACGACGATGATGATAACGTAATGCACACACACAATATATATATATATATATATAAAACCAAGTTTCGATTTTCTGAGTTTGATAGTGAAGATAACGTACATTTTTTTTACGAAGAGGCCTAAACCCTGTCATAATTATAGGCATTTTGTTTAATGCAAATATTAAAATGTCTCTTTGTTTTCAACCTGTTAGATTCTGTTTATCTAATGACCTCAATAATATTGGATTATTGGATTTTATATATTCAAAGAACTCGGGCATATTTTTGATACATATATCGTATATGTGTTTATGTTGAATATGACATGTAACATATATCATGACGCCCCTAGTTGCCTCTCATCACAATTTAGATTAAAGTTAATTATTTTATGAAACAAATTAGCTGAAGTAAAAAAACAAAACAAATGATTTAATGTTTTATAACTTATTAAATTTATATGTTATGTTGTCAGCTTTCTTTGTTATTTTCTATACAATGATTTACACAAAAATTATTGATTTGAAATGTTTTTATCTTACCAACTACAATTATTAACATGTAAAGGTGTCAGTTGGTTGATTTTCTTTTTCTATCAGTTATATTTCTAATTCCTTGGCTATAGATGTATTTGATAATATTCTGTGTTTGGGACGGATTTAACTAGCCTAACTCATAATATTTGATGTATATTTCAAAAACTATATTTTATTAGCTTATTTATTTTTAAAAAATTATAATTATTTCAATAACCTCTGAAATAATTTAACTATATTCTCCTGTTTTTTCTTTATTAAATAATTGATTAAAAGTCAATTCAGTAGTCGAAGGATTCATAAGATACTTATGTTTATTTTTAATAATTATTATTATCTTTTGAAGGGAAATAGAGGTGAGAGAGAATGACATCGATTTAACTTTAAAAACCGAGTTTTTACCGGGTAAAACATCTTACTGACACAAAATGTGGAAACTTTTATCTACTTCATTTTCTTATTTTTGATATTTATCAGTAAACCTTATTGTTTATCAGAAAAAAAAAAAACTAGGAGGCGAGTAATTACGACTCCCACGAAAATTCTAAGACCTTTTGATTATTGGACTGTGTAATTAAATTTTTTAAATTTATAATGTACTTTATAAAGAAATACAGAAACTTTTTTTTTAAACTATCGTTATTATAAATTGTAATTTAATCTACAAATAATAACTAATAATATGCTAACAAAAAAGGGTTATTCCATTAGTCAATTTTAATAGGCTTTTGAATGTTAAAATTTGAACATTGTTAAATATAATTTTACAAATATTTCATGAAAATAAATTATTTTGAAAATTTGTTGTTATTTCAATAGCTAAAAAGAAAAAGGTTTTTCTAATTTTAACTCAGATGGTTGTCGCGGTCCTTGAAAATACTAGTACCGTACGACCGATGCGTTGTGCGGGATGGAAGCTATGAAACCCCGTTTGGATCTCAATATATTTTGTCTTACTTGCACATGTGTATATAATATGTATCATATCTAAACTAAGTTACATATTATGTCAATATCTTTAAAAATAATTTTATAATAGATTACAGAATGTGGAAACCTATTAAGATTGATAATGACTGAAAATCTCATATCATTAAAAGGCAGCGAAGTAACATATACAGACATAGATCTCTATTTTTATTTATATATTTGCACCAACCGTAAAGAAGTTGAACTCTTAACTTTATTTATCATAGATGCCAACTTATTTACACATTATATTATATATTACTGAATGATTAAAAAGTTTCTAAACAATATAGAAGATTCTTTAATTATTCGTCCAGTTGTTTTTTCTGAACTTTGGACATTAGGTTACGGAAAAATCAACTTTTTAATTTGATTCGATCTACTTATTACTATTTGCTGATTCCCAAAGAGTTTAAAGATATGTATTTATGCAAGAAGTAAAAAAATTTTTTTTAGAATTTAGGGTTTTAGACTTTGAAAGGAAAATTTTTTTTCGACTATGTCGGGCTGCTGAATTGCCTATTGTCAAATCCATATGACGGGTATAATACAAACTATTGTTGATCCAATATTATTGATTTTTTCTGTGCTTGTACTGGTTAAAATCAAATTTTATTCTCACATTTCTTTTACGCATATGACCCACCTATTCATGAAAAATAGGTTTTCCAATTCTACTGAAAGTCGGTGAAAACTAGATATTAGTATATAAATGGTGCTATGTTATTGGTACATGTAAAATTAAATATTAACTTAGCCCAGGTTGGAATCGAACTTAAATGTTCCAAACCGGGTTCTGGGATCTACCTCCTAACCCGTACGGTATCACGTAACTCCACTGTTCTGTTAATGGCATCAACGAATTGTAAATGACCGGAAGAGGGGGTAGCATTTTTAACGATTTTCACAAAATATTAGAGCTAACCAATTCCTTTTTTTAACCCTTAGATATTCTATGTAACGAAAAATATACTTCAAAATACTTTTATGTAATAGTGAAATAATCCCTTTAAATAATTTGATTTTTAATTTAAAAACGTGATAAAATTTGCATCTGTTTGTGATATTTTTCACGTTTTTAAATTTTATATTTAGATATATTTTAATGACGATGTGATGGTTCAATGTAATGGTGTTATTTCTGAAATTACCTTTTTATTAATACTAACTACTTTTTTCAACTTAAAAATGTAAAAACGAACAAAAAAAATTGGGGACACGAATAAATTAAATAATATAAATATGAACCAAATATAGTGATTTAGGTTGACCGTTTTTGGCTGAGGTGAAGTCCACTGTCTTATTTGTTTTATCTTTCTCACTGGAGAAGTATTTTCACTACTTTTTGCTTAATAATTTTTATTACTTAAAGAGGTCGTTTTTTTCTCCAGTTTTATTTTGTTTTATTTACAGAAAAATATTTTTTTTCTTTTTTTTCCAGAAAATGGAAAGTGAATAGCCTTGAATATTCTAAATTTTTCCAATATCTTGTATTTTATTTCCTGAGCTAGGATCTTCCTCCCTTTTAACAATTCAGAAACACCTTTAGGTGTTCCTATTCATCACAACCTCTGGAAAAGGGAAGCGTATTGAGAAAATATTTCCCTTTAAATTTTCAACTGGCTCCGTTGGAGAGGGAGCTATGAAAGAAAATGCGCCCTTTTCCCACTACTTAATTATTACGAAAAGCTTTCCTGCGCCTTTTATAATATAAAGAAAGTTGAAACGCCCGGTCCAGCACTTAAAAATAGAAGTCAAAAGTCAGCAATGGTTAAAATAATTATACCGAATGGTTTTTACAAAATTAATAAAAGTTGATCTTTTGGAGAATTCATCATTATGAAGCAGCATTAAGGTGCTCAACTATTATTAGTTTGATTAGAAAACAAGCGAGAATGAGATTTAATTTGAAAACTGAATTTTTTAAATCCATTTTCTGAACTAGATATTTGAATTATGTTAGTAATTGTATTGGAACGTGACGGCCGTGCGGGTTAGTACGCAGGTCCCAGTGCGCTCGGTTCGGACCGTTGTGGGTTCGATTTTACGTGGGGCAGTTAAACATTCATTTTTTTGTGGGCCTGAAGAATGAATCTTGACACTCCCACCTTGGTTAGTACGCTGCTGCAACCCAGGTAGCCGTCAGGGGTTGGCAAAAAGGACCACTAGACCCACTTGCCGGACTTGTTGTCCCCCCCACCAAATACCAGTGCCAGTACTATAGTAATTGCATTGAGAGTGGGATTTTGAAAGTCGAACGTAGCTAAAAATTGATGGATTCAGTTTTAGTAAATTTAGAAAAAAAAAATTAAACGTATAATTAAAATAAAGCTAGTAACCCTACCGCAGTTGAATTTTTTAATCCATTTTCTAAACTATTGATATTAGAATAAGGTTAATATGGCATTGAGGGTGCGATAGGATTCAAAAGTTGAATGTAGCTAAAAAAAGATGAATTCAGTTTTAGTAAATTTTGACAAATAAATGAAATATATAATTAAAATAAAGTTGGTATCCCTTTCAGAATTCAATTTAAAAATTTAATTTTTTTTAAATGTAAAAAAAAAATAAATTCTCTACCACTACAACCCATGAAGGGTCAGGGGTTCAATACTTTCTAAGGAAGTACTGTTACTAGGTTAGCAGTTGTACAAGGAGGTGATTTGGTCAGAATCACGCTTGACCGCCAGATTTTTACATGATTAAGGGTAACAAATTTATGAGGCTGGATGGAACCAAGGGAGGATCCAGAACCCACAGGGTTGACTCACGGCTACAGTCTAACAAAAACAAATTTTCTACCTAGCCGGATTTGATCCAGGATCCTTGGAGCTTGTAGCATCGTGCCTTACCACGGTGCCACCGCGCTCCCCTTTTAAAACATTTTCATGTCATTAGGGTGCGATAAGATTTTGAAAGTTAAATGTGCTCAAAACTAAATGGATTAGATTTTATTAAATATTTAAACAAAATTAAATATATAATCAAGATAAAGTTGTAACCCTACAACCATTGTGCTCTTAATAGGTTGATTATAGACCAATTTATAACAGCGGAAGGTTATTTGATTACCATTACGTTTACTTTCCAATCACGTTAACCTGATATTTGGTATGATGGGTTGTGTTTCAGTAGCTGCGAGACGATGGAATTTTTTTTTCAGTTTAAAAAGATTGTTATTGCCAGTGTATATATTTTTCCTCTGGTACATAGATTTTTTTTCATTTCGTTTTTTGTTATTATATGTGTGACTCCATTTGTGTATTTAAATAATTTTATACAACAGATAGACAGATGTATTTTTTTTTTTATTATAATTTCTCTTTTTTTTTTTTTTTTTTTTTTAATATTAGATATAGTTCTTTATCGCGTTATTATATGCTTGGTGCATGGTGATTTACCGATGAAATATGAAATATTCCTATTTGTTTGTTCCTGCGATTATTTCATTATTTCAACACAACAGATATTACTTTAAAACAAACTAAAGTTTTGATGTTTTTGGAGAAAACAATTAATAACTAAAAATACTATCTGTGCAATTAACTGTGATAGTTGTATTTTACTGTTGGTACATCAAGTTCTTCAACGGATTGTTGAGAACGTTAACTTAAATTTAATCTTTTCCTTTGCAACCTGTTAATAAAAACCAAAATATTTTTTCTTGTCATATTTTTATTTATTTTGGCATAAATAAATATTTTTTGAAAAAAAAATGGCATACCTTCATTTCTATAGATTTTATAGAATGGCTCCTCTCAATATTTGCTGTTTTACTGAATTTTAAAATGAAACTCAGCATCAAATTTTGTACTAGATCGGTTCTCAATAGGATATAAATAACAAGGACAATATTTGTTTCATTAAAAAAATATAAGAATACAGTTATGAATTTTATCTTGTTTTTCAATCATGGGTAGTTTCTTGGAGTTTCAATTAACATTAACTCAATATGGATTATTCATATACATACAAAAGTTTCAATTGAATATGACGAATTAATTCATAACGGTAATATATACAAAAAATCTAAACATTTAACGAAAGGATGATTCCACTAATGAACACGTTTGAATAATAGAATTAAGGAATTCATTGAGTCTTACGAATTTGACTATTTTCACTTTTAAGCTTAGAGTGATTTTTTGTAGTTGTCTAGAATTACTAAGTCAAAATTATAAACTATAATTATGAAATATGAAAAAGTAGTGAGGCATTGCTTGGTGAGTTTTTCCCATCTTGAGCAAAACTGCCTAACGAATCCTTACAAATCATATTACACTTTGAATTTTAATTAATTCAAGGCCCAGGTGAGAACTCCGGTAACTCGCCCTAACGGGGAGGTGAATCATTTTAAAAAACCCCGTCGAGGATATAATAAGGGCGAAGAAAAAAAGGTTAGGGTCTGCAGGAAAGTTTTAAGCGATTCAGGACTTTTGTACTGGAAATTAAACAAAGAGTTTTCTAATCCATAAAGCGTTTTTTCTTGTCCTCCATAAAGTTTTATTTTCTTTCTCCCAATAGGATAACAACTAATTTGAAACAACTGGAAAAATTGTTTCCCTTTTCTTCATTACCTTATTCGTAATTTAGCCGCGTCTCATTTATACGGGCCATTTTATATTTATTAAAGAAGTTTTTTTTTTTTTTGTTCCAACAGGACGCAAATCCCTAAAGATAACAAAGGTCCGTATTTTATTAATTACAATATCAAAAGGGGAAAAAGACGGAATCGTCTGAGGGACTCTGTTTTATTAAGTTTGAAAGAAAAAAATTCTGTTTTGCTTACTCAACGAAGTGAGATAAAGGAAATAGGAGTAGATTAAAAAAATGGCTTGATTTCAAGTTTTAAGGTTTTTTTTTGTTCCATTTTTTAACTATTAACTATTTGAAACAGCCTCATAATTATTATGTGTTTTTTTTATTAATGCATGTCGGTAGAGCAGCTATCGGCGTCCAGCACCATTATCATCTTTATTTAACAGTTCTAGAATATATTATTATAATAATAATTATTATTATTATTATTGGCGCGACAGATTGTGGAGGTCCAAGGCCTAGCGCGATGTACTTAAGAAATACATTACGCGTTTCGTGACGTGGTTTTCATGGGGTGGCTTGTCACTCCCACGCCTATTTTTTGTGAGTGCCACCCATTGGCTAACGGACCTCACGAATGCCCGGGGAGAGGCTGCGAGTGAGTATTGTATAATTATATACTTGAAAAAATTCCCGGATAGGGCCGGGGACTCGAACTCGCAAGCTTTGGGTTGGCAGACAGGCGCATTGTCACCTATAATACATGACTAAAATATTAATCTATAATTAAGTATATTTGTCTTGTAAATTATCAATATATATTACACCTTTAATTTATTTTTAAATTTTTCAGGACGTCGTCCTTTATTTCAATTTTTATTTTCTGTAAAAATGTTTGAAATTAAAATTATTCATCGTATTTTTAAAAAAATATATGTTCTGTTAAGTTCAGAGCCTGTGGACATCACGGCAATCTATACCGCAAACTATGTCAAATTTCTTACTTTCTCACATATTATTCCAAGTAACAAAATTCACAATAATTAAAAAATAAATTAAATAATCCTAATTTTGGAGAAATATATTAGTCGGGCAGAATTAGCTTAGGAATTTTAGTTCCTATTGTACTAGAGATTCGTGCAGAGGCTCTGAACTTAGTATTCAGTGTTCAGCAGAGGATGTGTCTGCTTCCATAAGTAAGTCGAGTCATATAGTCAATCAGAGCAAATACTATCTATGGTGAAATAGATTGTATAAATAATTTTGATTTTTAAAAAATGTAGTAGAAACAGATGATGAATTAATATTAAAATAAATTTTATCCTTAAGAATAGAAATAATAATTAATGATAATTTGCATCATAAATTTATGAAACTGAAATTAAATATTATAGTAATATACTATAATTTATTCTAAGTAGAGATCAATAAAGTGCTGGAGACCCATAGTTGTTATTTGATTTTTTTTTTCTGATCATATTGATTTTCTATTTCTTAGGACTTCTCGTTTTCCTTGGTAGAAAAATTTATTGAGAAAGTAAAACCTTATATTTAATAGACATTTAAAAAAAAAATCTTCTCAAACTTTTTTTAATCATCAGTTCATTGAGATGTTTTTGATAGCCTGCAATATTTCACTTTTAACACACATAATTTTATTTAAGATATACTTTCCTCGACCTGGAATCGTTTCTTGCTTCAAGATTGAAATTTAAAAAAAAACATATTAAATGGTAATTTTGCATATCCACAATGAACAGATGTACTTACTTACAATATAGTTTACAAGAAATACAAATGACTTTAGAGACACAATAGAGATTCTGGTTCTCAGGGCTTGATATACATATTGAATAATGAAGGGGAAGAGTTTGTTAGAATGAGAAAGGGAAGACGGGAGAGAATTTAAAAATACTTCAGTAAGTCCCTGCTTCTGGTTCTTTGAATATCAGCTAAGTGTTTTGGGGGCTTACTGCTGTGAACATTTTATGTATTATTATGTTGGTGTTTCACCATACTATCTTGAAGGGTCAGTTTTTTTTTTTTTTTTTTGGTTTATGGACGAATAAGCTGACATTGATCACATTTCGATTATGCAGTTTTGTTATGTGGAGTTGCATATGTTATTTATATATCTATTACATTATATTATTAATATATTATATTAATATATCTATTGCATATGTTATTAATATATCTTCTTAATTGGAAGAAACGAGTTATTCTAAAATTGTCAGTTATTATCTTTTTTAGCTCTATAAACGATATCAGACCTAAGTTCTTGAAACAGTTTATATATGAGGTTGAGAGAGCTTTATATTGTTGATTATTTACTTTAACATATAGATTTTTACTAGATGAGGCATTATTAATTATTAAATATAAAGCATATAATTAAAATGATACCTTATTTACCTAAAAGTTGCGTCTTGGAACCGAAATAATAAACAAATTATTATAATTTTAGATTAAACTCAAAATATTTTTAATAAATAACTAATTTTACAATTTAACTATGTAAATATTGATTTTACACCAATGGCTACTTTAACTATACTCATATATTTGCCAATAATATAAATTATCAATAAATTAGTTAACTAATAATTTTTAATATACAATTCAAATTATCTTTCGTAACTTTTATTATCTACTAATTATTAAGAGTTTTTAAAAAAATGTTATAGTTCAAACACTTGCAATCTATTGGTACAATCACAGTAATGATGCCATTGGTCATTGTTAGTTGGGCCTTATCATAATAACATATTATATATATACATACAATAAAAGGCATTTTAAAAAGTTAGAATAAAATAAATTAAAATATTTATTAAAAAAAATAATATTATACTTACTGAAATTTTTAGCAGACTCAGAGATGTTTCTGACATTGTAAATGCATTTGAATAATTGGAAACAAAAAAAAATCTTGCTAAAATTAATTATCAAATAGTTAATATAAAGTAGGCTGAGCGTTATTAAACTTTTACTTTTGTTTATTTATCTTATGTTTTTTTTATTCTTACTAAATGACTATTTAAAGAAAGGTTTAGTACAAGATTCATTAATTTTAAAACTATGTCCTGTATCTATTATGATTGATATGTGATTTTTAGACAATTGGTAGGTGCTAGATGAATAAATAAATTAGAAAAAATGTATTATAAAAAAAGTTTCATGAATAAATTATTTAAAATGAAATAATAATTATCAAAAGTATATAATATTAAAACTACTACTACTTAATTATAATTACAGATATCCTTACAATATAATATGCACCTATATTCAGACTCGAGACATCTCTCATTTATCGCGTAGTCCTAGTGATCCTACAGGAATTCAGACCTCTTCTATTAATATAAATAATTCAAAACTGCAAAAAATAATTCAAACTTTTAATAAGACGTATAAATTCCGAAGCTCTTTTACACACCATTTTACAACAATTGTACATTGTATAAGTGTATTTCGATTTCTCAAACATTTCTTGTAAAAAGGCTGTTCGAGCTATCTGTTGTAAAGCTAAACCTTTTTCCCCCTCCATCTTCCCTCAGGGAAAGTTTTCCAATAAACCCGTTTCAATTTATACTCTAAAGACGATACTGCTTTTAAAAACGTTCGGTTCCTGATATGAGAAAACTTTTAACATTAATCGAAAATAGTTTTATTACTTAATAACGATCTCTGAAATGATTGGTGAAATTCCTTATTTAGATAACAAACCATTTGAACCATCATAATATTACTAATTCAGATAACAGTATCAAATGGAAATACATATTTATATGTTATTTGTCCACTAAAAAAGGTCTTTGGATCGTTGAGCGCAGTGTTTGTTGTTTTTAAGTATTGAACCAATGTTTTAAAAGATAATTAATTAATTTTTTTAAATTAAATATATATTTTTATTATGTGAATGTGGGTAGCTGAGTGGTAAGGCACTGTAATACTAACTCCACGGATCAAGTTTCGAATCCTGTTGTGGCAGATAATTATTTCACTGTAGCCGTGAGTTAGGCCTGTGGGTGAGGGGTCCCTGCCTGTCCCACCCTCCCTCATGAAGTGGATGCCATTAATTGGGTAAAGATCTGGCGGTTGAGCTTAACCCTGACCAAATCATCTCCTCGCACGACTGTTGGTCTAGTAACAGTACTTTCATACGAAGTAATGAATTTCGGAGCCTTCATGAGTCGTAGCAGTACAGATTAATTTTTATTTTACTATATTGTTATTTGGATATATAAAGTTTTTACTTTTTACTATATATAGAGTTACTGTTACTTGAAATTTATAGCTTCGTTTTCCTTAAAATCAATCAATCAAAATTCCCACTTTATATTTTCGATTTTATACTATTTGTTTTGAATTGAAGTGAGTTATTCCTTTCGGCAGTCTGATAAGTGTTTTCATGTCTCCTTAATTACTTAATAGTTAGTTTGTAATTTCATTTAGACTATACACGAACCTTTCAGTTTACTGAATGATTAGCACCATAAAATCATTATTGTTATTGATTTTATTTAACAAAACTCAACTTTGAATAAATGATAAAGAATAGAATGTAAATACGAGTAAACTATTATATTTTTATATTTGTGTCATACTGCTGAAAAAAAAAATGTTGGATTTTCGTAAAGGAAATATTATTTAAAATATTGAAATTAGATATTCAACTAAAAGGCTCATTTGAAAAATTAGTAGTGGGCAATATTTCGGCAGTGAATAATTTACAGTTCTGACACGAGCGAGGATTAATTTCAATTTTAATAGTGAGGTAACTAAAGTTATGCCCACCCCCACACCAAATTTTTAAATTTTAATCTAACCATGGTTCTTTTTCTGATTAGGTTGATACTATGAAAAAAAAGTTCAGACTACTTTCTTCTTAATGAACAAGCAGTAAATTATTCAATAAAACGCCATGGAATCTTTTGTTTAAACTTTCATAGCACGTTGTGAAATCCCTGTGTTAGTAGTTTTGTATTTGTTCGCTAAAGCAGTGTGTGCTCCCTTAGTTGCGTTTTACAATCGGAGTTGTGGCAAATTGGTGCCGTATTCTGTGGGGAAATGAAATGGAGTGCGTGCTGTGTGTGGGGATGAGCTGGCCTGGAATCTTAGCTTTCAAAGTGGGCATTTCCTCTACTCTTTACTATATTGAAACCTTTTTTGTTAGTTTATCTTTAAAGATGCCGTTTGTTTTTTTTAAATGTCATTTTTTGGAAAACAATCAGTTAATGATTTGACATATTTTAATGTTTCAATGAATAAATAAACATTTAATTAAGACTAGAATAAATTGAACTAATTTCGAAAAACAAAACTGAACTTTCAATTTGCAAAAAAATAAATAATAATAATGTAATGACCAATGCAACTGAAGAGTATGAAAAGTCTCATTGTGAGCTGCGGTAATATAAGTTAAAAAAGAGAACAATTTGGTTTCCAATTAAGTTTGAAAAAATAATCAATTTTGTCGAAATATGGATAATACATCTTTTAGTTTATATAATTTAAGAGTAATTTATAATTTTTTTTTAATATTAATTTTGTATATTTTAGATACAAAAGCCGCGAGAAAAACTGGACCAAAGGTTGTGCATGGAGTTGATTTTGTCAGAATTACTTTTTGAATTTTTATTCAGTTAAGGGTACTACCCACTTTATGATGAGGCTGGGAATGCCCCGAATCCACAGGGCTGACTCAACGGCTTCACTGAAACATATTAATTGTCTGGCTAGCCGGATTCGAACCCAGGACCCTTTGAGTTAGTAGTCCATTGCCTTACTAATGAGCTATCCACTCCCACTATATTGATAGTTAATTAATTAAAAGTGAATCCCACAAAAAACAAACGGAATAAAGCTGCTAATAATTAATATACATAAAAATACAATTTTAAAAATATTACATACTAATAATAACTTATTTAAACATCAAAATAAAATTCTTAATCTACTACTTAATTATTATTTATGATAAATGGTCTATTTAATCATTATATCTTTGGAACCATTTTTATTCAGTGTGTGTCCAGAAATTATGAATTAATCGTTTTATAATTAAGAATTAATCGTTTTATAATTAAATATTATTTTACAATGACAGAATTATTCTACTTTACTGAATTTATATAGTCGTTTTTGGAGTGCAAAACTATAATAAATGGGAATAATAGATAAAATTACAGAAATAATGTTTTATAATTCTGATTTTATACAAATCTAACACACTGAAAATAATATCAGAATCATTTCATTGCAATTTTCACGGCTCTGTTAATTAAAAATTAATTTTGAATTTAATAAGTTATGTCCTTTCCCTTACCCTGTGCCCTTATAGACAAGAAAGCCTGGGTGCTCTCACTGCCGTTTCAATTATGATGGTGGTTGCACAATTACGGATACCCGATCAAACGGAATTTTATATCATACGCTACTAAGCCACTCAGATTAATGTACGTCTCTTAGGCCGGCCCATAGGAATCACTAAGCAGTTGTTCCTTAATGAGTTTATCATACCAAATTTACATTCATATCCTTCATAGAATACGTTTTATTACTGCAGGTGATATCTATATTATTTTTATCATTGTTTCTTCCTATTACTCATCATGAAATATGGTTTATAAATATATATCTTACAATTTATAGATCAATTAGCAATAGTCCTTTTAAATTAAAGTAATTTCTAATTTAGTCAATTAAACACGCTTTTGGACATATATTTTCTGAATATTTAGCACAGTTGTTCTACTGGGACTTTTTTTCCATTTTCCAACTGATCGAGGTGATTTGACTTGTAGATATGAAGGCTTTACCTTAATCTAATTCTTTACAATGTTGCAGGTTATGTATTGATGCTAAATGCATCCCCCAGAAGGGCAGAGCCTCCAAGATGGCTATGTACTACTACGCCTGCAGGCTCTCTGCCGCCTGTGGGGCACGCCAAGGCTCACCACCACCACTGCAGCAGCTGGGCACGGTCTCCACCATCTCCCATCAACCAGGGCCATCTTCCGTCACTCAACTTGTCAAGGTAGGTCCAAGTCAATGCAATTAATATCTGTATGGTTCCAATGCTGAACACATCACTCACTGTCATTTTCACAGTGTGCATTTGCCGTTTGACATTAAGGACGGTGCATTGCAAAAACAATCTAATAAATAAAGCTTTTATCCTGTTAGTTGTTTGGTATGATAATTTAAAAGACTAGCTTAACTTGTATTTGGACAAATAAATTCTGATTAATTAATGTTCAATTTGGATTAGACAGAAAGCTTTATATTGAAAACTTTATATTATTAATTACGAGTCGTGTACAACCTGTTGAACTAGTAAATTATTTTATGATACTGTAAACAAATATATGTGAAGGAAACCAAATATTTAGCAGAGGTCAACCTAAACTCTGTAGGCTGCAAAATGTAGAAAGAACTTTTGGTTGCAGTCGAATATGTGTGGAGGATAAATTCCCATTGGGGAATTATAGCGCCATACAATAGGATAAAAAATTCTTAATTAAAAAAAAATTCTTTTGGCATTCCTTGATTCTTTTTGACTATTTATTATTTAAACTGTGAACAATATTTCGTTAGAGATCGAAAATATTTGTGTTCGAAATTTTATAATGTTTCCCTTTTGATTTATCTAGTATTACTATTGTAACTTAAAATTTTTCTTCTTTAATTTATTATGAAATTTCTATGTTTGTATTGTGATTTCACCTAGGTTATACTTTCGAATCGGGGATTCTGAGCCGGTAAGGAGCAGTGGCTACAGGAATTCAGGTTTGAATTCAGCTGTGGAAAATAATTATTTATTATGGTACTGTAGCCGTGTTGCACCACTCCTATGGGTTCAGGAGCCCTCCTGGGTCAGCCAAGGCTTAAAAAATGCTTACTTTTAATTGGGAAAAGGATGGGCGTACACATAAAGAATTCACTTCTTCGCACAACCGTTGTTCATGAAAAAGTACTTCCTTCTTTCTGAACATTTAACTCTTCATGCGTTGTAGTGGTACAAGTTTTCATACTTTGAAATACATTCTTGGGTCCTGCTTGAGGAAGTAAATTATATGAACTGAATAAAATCAGATGTACACAGTAATAACGTGTATATTTATTTATTAATAACTCCATAAATTGGAATATAAACTAGTAAATGTATTAGAATAATTTTTATTAATATATTCTTGTTTGAGAGTGGTTTAGTTTATTTAAAAACAAATTTGATCCTTTTTTCTCTACTTTATTCTTTTTAAAACCTTCCAACGTTTCGACCACTTAGGTCATTTTCAAGGATACCTACAAACAGCTCCTTTTAATTATTTTTATAACGATTTCATTATTTCCTTCACTTACATTATTACTTACTGATTTCTTTGGTCTTACCTTTACTTTATTGTCATTTTCTCTTTAAAATTCTTAAAAATGCCGGCTAATTGCCTTTGTCCCATCTCTAAATAAATTAATCATTAAAATAATATCATAATAACATTATAAAATTTTTAGTTTTTTTAAAAATAGATTCCTACTTACATAATTTCTTTTATATAATTCTTTCCTGAATTTAAAACTTGTACTAACCACTTTTCTCTCTATCATTTACATTTGCAAACTCTAAACAGAACCT
The DNA here is from genome assembly GCF_000696795.3 of Halyomorpha halys. NCBI lineage: Eukaryota > Metazoa > Arthropoda > Insecta > Hemiptera > Pentatomidae > Halyomorpha > Halyomorpha halys. The sequence continues at coordinate 859,711 of NW_027106937.1, forward strand.
ACCTTCAACAGGTTAGGACTCTGTTATCACCTTATCATATAACATAATTTTTCTTAAAACATTAATTTACAATTTTCAATATAATTTAATTAACATTTATTACTAATTTTCTGCTTACAACACAAACATTTTTTAATATATTTAAATTCTATAATTAATTTATTCCTATTTTATGTGTATTTCTCTCACATATACATTTACCCCCCCCCTTATTTTTTTATTTTTTTTTAACATATTTACTTCTCTATTCACACTTTTATTAATGCATATTTATTCCATTTATATACTTTTACTTTTTAAGGATTTGAACATTTCTTTATTTTTCATCTTTTTTGTATACAATTATTACATATTTATTCTGCTTAAAATTTCTGAATAGTGGTGGTTCAGTCCCTTAGAATCTGATTTGAAGTTGACAATATAATTTATATTTTCTGAGATATAAATCGATTCTAATATCTCTCTTCTAAAATTATTATTCTCTTTATGAATGATTTGGACATTTTCAAAATCAAATTTATGTTAAACAACAGTAATAACGTGTATATTTATTGATTAATAACTCCATAAATTGCAATATAAACTAGTAAATGTGTTAATATACGATTAATGAAGTTTCTTGTTCCATCTCCTTTAATAAACATCTACCAAAGTTATGCAAATAAAGTTAGTTTATTGAACCAACTTCTATTAGTATGAAGTTTTAGTAAAGTCGAAATATAAAATGCCCTTTATCAACCACCATATCTCCCAAACCATTGCAGTTATTGACATGCAACCACTATAGTGAAAAATGAAAGACTGTTAGGTATTAACACTATCAAACATAGTCGTGTGCGCTGGTTGTTTGTGGTGGTAATATAAATGTAAGCAAGCGTAAATTTTTACATATATTAGAATCTGCCACAATACTATTAGAAAATATACAGCAGTACTTACCATTTCATAACCGTATATTCAGTAATAATAAATTAACAAAAATAATTTTTACAAAAAATTAAAATAGATACCTAATAGTTACAAATATTATACTTTATAATATTTTAGGTATCTGATTTCTATTAATTATTAGCTTGGAACTCGAGTAATTTTCCTGCCAGGTGTAGATACTTCCTATATACCTTAATACGAATTCTTCGACTTATCTAAACTCGATGATTCTCTAACTATCTCTGAATTGAATTTTCCGAGATTAAATGCTTCATTTTTCGTAGGAAATTTTATGAAGATCCTGCCATAAACTTGGGGTAAACACTTATCAATAATAACTACACCTAGACTGGCACTTTTCCAACTTAACTCCCTCCAGCTTTACCTTCTTTGTGGTTATTTTTATTTATTTAAGGAATCACTATATATTTGACACTTAGTTCTTGACATTTTTGTGTCATATGGACTTTAAAGGAATAAGATATAGTGATCAAATTTTCTAATTAAATACAATAATGCCAACATAAAATAATAATAGCAATGAGCTAAAATATTATATTATTGCTTAAGCTGTTATTATTTGTATTTTCGGGAAAGATATTTATAATTCTTATTAATCTTATTATTAATTAAGACTACTTACTACTATTTAGACTACTAAAAAAGTTTATCATCTTAAAAATATCTTCAAAAGTATTCTAGTTATAAACAATAAAATATACCTTTAATTGGAACATAGATTGAATTTTCCTTTTTATTCTATTATACATACTTTAATATAATTAGATATAATGATCTAATATTGCTATTAAATACAATTGAGCCAACGTAAATACTATTAATTATACGTGATATTAGTGATAAACTAAGATATTACATCGCCGGTTTAGATGTTATTCCAAATAAACAAAAACAAACAAACAACAATACATCTTTATTACAAGGATTATTTGAATCAAAAATAAAATATGTATGTATCTAGAGTGATGAATTAATTTTTATTTTTAATACTATAAACCAGACGTAGGAATGAAAACCCTACACCGTGTACCTTGGTCGTGAATCACGTTTTGGTGCAAAACATGCGGCCAATGAACTTCATGGTCTATAGTGACAAAATAAAAAATAAAAGTATAAATATATTATTATTATTTTTTTTTCATTTTTCGGACTTATCCGATATTTAACTAGGTGTTGTTAGGATTTTAAAAAAAATAATTTCCAGAGGTTCAGAATGTACACACCTATCACATAAATTAGAAAATATTATCCTTTTCTGAGAATAATATTTTTATTTTATTCTCTAAATGACGAAGATTACATTCAATTATTATTAAAATTAATCATTTTTAGAATAATAGCTGTTATGCCCTAAAAACAATAAAAATAATTTTGTTAATTTATATTTTAGTATTTACTTTATTAAATCAGACTGAAGATACCTTAATTTATTTTTCAAACATATTCTATTTATGCTTAACATAGTCTACTGACCGTACATTTTCTTTTATTCTCATTTATTTTTAATTCTTCTCTAGAATCCATTAAATTTGAATTTAATTTAATTGCTACAGGTTTTTTTTAGTAATACTGAATCATTGATATAGCTGTGCCGGTTATTGTTAGAGCTGTACAAAGAACCAAAACTAATTAACTATTGAATACATTTAATAAATAAAAGAAAAACTAAATGAAAATAAATACGTAATTAATACAATTGCAACCGATCAAGAAGTAAAAAAATGAAGCATTAATTATAGATTTTATTTATTCTTTGATGTGCTTAATTTTTATTTTTTTAGCTTAGTGATAAAACATTAAAAAAATATATATATAAAAAATTAAAGATATAATATAAATTATTTTGGTAAGTCGTTAATTTAAAGCAATGCTTATAAACTTATAATAAAGGATCATCAAAAATAACCATTGCCCATGCGCTATTGATAACGATGTATTGCTGAGATGATACTTCACTACAATTCCGACAGACTGTATATGATTTCTAGATAATCCTACTTTTGGTTAGATTTCATACTTTATCCAAGGAAATATAGATAAACTTATCATCTGATCATTTCTGACTGATATATTTTTCCCTGTTAGCTACGGTTTATACCTCTCGACTATAAAGCCTAATATAGCAGGAGTTCCCTAGGGTTTAGTGTTAGCACCGCTGCTCTACATCCTCTACAATTCTGACATGCCTACTCCACCACTCGCTCTCACTGCCACATATGCATATGACACCGCTATATTATCTCCTAACACGATCGTGAATTTTCCGTAAATCCATCATTGCACCATCTTAATTTGATGTTGGCCTAAATACATTTCCAAATATAACTTATTTGTAGTTATAATATAAGAGATTATAATTAGAAAATTTATAAAACAAATTTTCATCTAACTGATGCTAAAAATGGTGATTAATCACTCGGCAATCCTAAAGCATTTTGTGTCAAAACTTACTCAGTGGCTAAACGTGATACGGTATTTATCCTATTACTTAAAGGTACATTAAATTTCAGTTATAACCTTTTTAGAGTAAGCTCATATTTCTAGCTAGCTTAGCATTTAAATTTAACTAATTAAAATGGATGACAAAATAAAACAAAACAACACAATGGAAAGGTGTCATAAACTGACCGTTCAGTGAATCGATTTACTGGATCTGCTACGGTTAATCAAGTTGCGATAAAATCGAGTTTAAACTCGTTTCCGGTTCAGTTGATCTTGTTATAAAATATGCCTGTGACGAAGGTTTGATCTTTCAGTCTTTTGACACGCCATGGAATATCAATCAGTACCGAGAGGGAGGAAGGAAAATGTTCAATTACAGTTGTTTCAGTTTACACCTATTTTAATATTATTGTTGATTTTTTAAAAAAATATTTGTTTGTCTGAAAAAAAAATTAAAGGTAATTCGCGTCTAAATTAATAAAGCCCCCTGGATATTTGGACTTTTGAAATATTAATTGAAATGCCCAAAAAATTGTTATTAAGTCCTTTACTCTTTTATTACTGAATTAAATTGCTTACTACTTAATGGGAATTTTTCGGAATGTATATAAAAGCGAAATGAAATAAAGAATTTTTTTCTAATGTAGTCTGGCTCACCCATAGCCTGTATTAATGCTAATAGCTAATTATCATTATTCAGATAATTTTTTTTAATAAAGAAATGTAATTATATTTCTAGAACGAATAAATCTATCAGAAAGAGGCTTATTATAATACTGAAAGATATCGACTGTAGCCTTAAAAAATCGTGTATAAAATCATTAAAAAAGGTGTGTTAAAAAATAAATAAAATAGGGAAATTTTGCAATCCTGTTGGTCACTAAATTAATTTTGGCTTATATTTTAGTGTTATCACAATATTTGGAAGTTTACATACATGGTATTGCATCAGCAGTAAATTTTTTATTAATTGAGTAGAAGATTGTGAAATCCATGGTTGTTAACAGGCCGTGAGATAATCTTAACATTACGGAATATGAGAAATAATATTGAAAAACTAAAATTCAACATTTTATAAACAATTATTATGTTTAGTGTTGGGTATGCGACCATAATTTCTGTGGATTTTGAACAACAAAACGTCTTTAAAGTACATTTATATTTATCATGAGGTATATATAGTTGACCGTAGATTACTGATAAGAGAAGATGGTCGGGGGG
>NW_027106937.1:864474-871202 GCF_000696795.3 Halyomorpha halys
TAATAAACATGAATAAATACAAACATATAAAATAAAATAAATAATAGACTAAAAATTTGGAAATATACACAATAATAGAATAAAACTATAAATTATTTGGTTACTAATGTCCATAGTTAGTAATCAACTAATTTATATTTTCATTCCATTATTGTGTATATTTCCAAATTGTTAGTCTATTATTTGTTTTATTTTATATATTTGTATTTATTTATTTTTATTTTTATTATTTTAATTTTATTTATGTATATAGTTTCATCTATTTTATTTTTATTTATATAATTTTTTTTCTCTCTAATTATTTTTTTCTATAAATAGCATTTTCCTATAAATTATTCTTTCCCTTTTTCGATTGGGTCCATAATTACTAATTCAACCAAATTAATGATTTTTCGTTTGAGAATAAAATCTACGGAATGAACCGTTTTTTAATTTCATTTTTTTCCCACGAGCAAGCGAAATAATTGGATAAAATGTACTCTAAACCATTTCTACACTTGTTTCAAACTTTGGATTAAGCTGATGATCTCCTCTAGGGATGTAGGTAGTTCAAGGAAAATACTTTAGCGCATGCGCAAGGGAACGTATCTGAAGCAATGGGATTTAATAAAATCGATAGGGGATCATCTAGATTCCAGCCTTCTCAATCTCCAAGAACTTTATTAATTTAAATTAATTAATAATTAATTAATTTACTAATAAGTACTTAATTAAAATTGGTCTAAGGGTAGTGGGTTTTTTGCTTATAATTTAGATTGGACTACAGACTGGCATGAAATAAAATTAATTTTTTACACTGTAAAAGGCGAGTGGAAATTTTATATTTTAAGGATACTTTTTTATTTTCCACATGGAAATAGAGCTTCTTTATCTTCGGTAGAGCGAAATCAAATTGGTATTCTCCATGACAGCATTTTTAATCCATGTATGTCTAATAGACAACGTTGCTGAATTAGTTAAGTCATCAGGCTAATTTTAAAAGAAATGAAATATTATGTCAATTTTGACTAGTTTAAATAATAGTATGCTGAACTGGTTTGATTCTATCGGATTCTAGGGTGGATAGAAGCGTCTTTTAGGAATTAAGTTGCCATTTACATTTCCAATTACTGCCCCAGACTTAGCAACACATATGGCTGCTGTCCTGCCTTATCTCATATTGAATTTCGACGGCTCTCATTCCTGTGTGTCCTCTGTGAGCTTAAGTTGTAAATTGGAACCTGGTCAGTGTTTGGCATGCGTAGTATCTCATCCATCATGTTAGTAACCTATCTCTCTGTAGTTGATTTGTATCTTATTTAGTTATAAATCCATTAATGTCAGTTTCAAATGCTTCCGTTTTTCGTTACTAAAGTGTAATTTTTTTTAGTGATTTTAAATTCAACCTATGTTAAAATTTTCGAAAAAAAAAAAAATAATTTTCTGTATCACTTAGTCACGCAGAAAACAAAATTAGTAGGATCTTGAGATCTAGAAACCAGCATTTTGGAATTAATAAGTAGTATCTTTTAAATCTAGTATCCGTTTTTCCACAAAAAACCTATGAGAGGGATTGGTCATTGGGAATTGTAACTTTTTTCTTATTTTGTAATCCCAGAAATTTTTTTTTAAGAATTGTTATCTGAATATTTTGGGTACCCTCTATACACTGATTGGTCTGGAAATAGTATTTCATTACCGAGTACAATCCCAAAATCTTTGTAGGTTTAAACGTCAAAGATTTATTTTTTAGTGTGATCATTGGTTGTTTGACGTAAAAATTAATATTTTTTTTCATGAACGCATTTTTACATATTCTGTAAAAGCTGTTCTTCTTTAAGCTGTTAGCCCAAAATTCCCTTCAGGAAATATTTGAAAATTATGTTCCTTTAAAGTGCATTTTGAGTCACTTGAGAATTTACCTGTTAGAACCTAATCGCCTGACACCAAACATCAAGAAAGATAATTAATAAAATATTTCTAACAATAAACACAAGAAATGTTTTGCGGCTTTGGAACTTTACTTACCGAATCACCAAACTCCATTTAAATTTTACGGAACTTAAGTTGTTAGTTAGTGTATATTCTGCAGGTGTAGGGCTGGAAATCAATCATAAATTATGATTATATCTTCAATTCCTTGTTTATTGTATATTTTTTAACTAGAAGTCATTAGTATCTGTTTTTTAATATATATTTACCTATTATATATAAAGTTGTTGTTTGTTGTTGGTTAAAGGAGTAAAACCGTTTGGTCATCAAGGCCTATGGCATGCTATTATGATGAATGTACAAACCACACGGACGCACACACGCACCCTCTCCCCTCCCACACACATATGTGATTCAAACAAATGTAAAAGAGAAGCGTGATTCATACTAATGAAAATTAATAATAAATAATATACAAATTTAAGCTTCTGATAAATTTGGGGCCTGTCCTATACTGCTTATTGTTGGCAAGTAGCGAGTACATTCTTGAAAAATATGTTTAATCGTGAGAATAGACTGACAATATTTGCACGTTAGAGGTGGCAGTTTTCTGACCAGGTGAGATTGTGTGAGGAGAGTATGACCTATTCTCAAGCGGGTTAGAGCAACTTCCTCCCTGCGGCTGTTGCGGTAGGATGTCGACCATGGTTTTACTGATCTTTTGATTCCTTTTAATTTACTCGGAGAACTTTCACCCCACTTGGCCTGCCATCTTTCCATATTTGTAATTTAAAGGGTCTAATGAGTTCTGATGGGGTCAGAACGGCGCTGCATCGGCCAGAGAGCGCGAGTGCCTCCCTGGCAGCTTTGTCTGCGAGATCGTAACCAATAATACCAGTGTGGCTTGGAGTCCAAGAGAAATTTATGGACTTACCTTGTGATAGTTTTATAAGAAAAGTTTGTATTCTTATGATGAGTGGATGTTTGGGGTACATGTTTCTCAAACTTTTTAGAAAGCTCAAAGAATCAGATTATTACAACTGTCTTATTGTTTGAGTTATTGAAAGGCAAATATGGAGGGCTGATGCTATCGCGTGGAGTTTGGCGGTGTATATTGAACATAACTTATGTAATTTAAATTTGTGGGTTGAATCGCGATTAACGAAAGATGAGGCGGTTGAGCTTTCGGATTCGGAACCACCAGTGTATATTAAAAAATAGTTTCGAATATTTTCTAGAAGACGCGACATCCGTTGACAGATGTGGTCTTATTTTTGTGCATAAGGGAAAGATGTAGCATTGTTACAGGTTGTTTTATAGTCCAAGGTGAGTTCAGAATTTCCGTCTTCATTATCCGAATTGTTTTAAGTGTAGAGATAGCCAGAGTAATTCTTTCTGCCAGAGGAAGTGTTGGATTTCGTTTCTGCCGAAAAGTTTAGGAGAATTTAGATCGGAAAATATATTTCTAAGTTGGATGATTTGTTTGTTCAAATAATTTGGAAACATAATTATTTGCTAATTTTTGTCTCCTAAATGGTAGTGGAGATAGGCCTGCTTTAGAGCAAATGCTGAGAATGGGACTGGTCCTGAATGCACTGGTTGCAATCCGGCAGTTATAATAGTTATCAGTATTTAGTAGGCGTAAGTCTCATATCTAAAGTTTAATTGAAAATATTAAATTTTTATTTCTAGATATTTTTAAATGAATATTTTAATATTTGTTCCTGATATCTAGAGCCTCATACGAAACTTTTGTTTTTGGTTTAAATATTTAAAAAATTACTAAAGATAATTAGAGTTTGCTTTCTTCCTTGTCTCAGATCGTTCCCATATCATAAACAATAAAAAGTCTATAATTCTTTAATATTTTCTCTACTCTGTTAGATCTAGAAAAAAGAGATTTTAAGACTAAAACTTTAATAATGGGAAAATTCAAGGGACTACATTTTCAAAATCTCCTAAAAATATGTTATAGGAAGATTTTATGATAAAAAGTTTTTTACTTGCGGTCTCTGGAGAATTTAAAATTCAAATCATAACTGTGAGTTTACTTTGCACTGGCTGAGAACATAAATCCCGGAACTTTGTTACGGCTGTGTTGATATAGAACTTATATTTACATATTCCCATACGTAAGAACAATATTTCATTCCAGTCGGCGAAAAACTAAAGTATTCCTGGGAAGGGAAATGAGGTGTACACCATTGAAGAAATTTGTCCCTATATCGTGGAAAACCAAAGAAGTGCAATTTAGGAAAAGAAAAGACGAGCGTTAGAGCGATAAAGAGGGTTTTATCCGGTGACGGTGCTGGGTGGGGGCGACTATAAAAAGGTAGGACCTTTAAGGCTTCAGCCAAAGAACAGGGGAATTGTCCCTGCAGCTTGAAAAAGTAACAATCAAAAGCTTGAGTTCTTTAGTTGAGTTTCCTTTCCTTGTCCTCTAAGAGTCTTGTACATTGAGGCTGCGATAATTATAGTGGGATGGAATAGGTTCAACTTTTATCAAACCGTAATTTTATCTAACATAATTTTATTCATTTCAGTTGGATGGTTAATTAAAAAAATCATTGAATCAAACCTAATTGATCAACCGTATAGCAAATTGAGGATTGCGTTAAAAAAAATTCTAATTTGGTAAAAAAATATTAATTAACAACTAACGTTTCGACCAATATTGCAGGCCATTTATTTAGCCTTTATAGTCTAAGACCCCAAGAGGGAAAAAAATACAATTATTTCTTCTGAATTTTTGATTACTTTAATGAAGATTATAACAGTTTAGAATAAAAATTTACTACTCTGCCAGCCATAGTTATGATGAATAAATAATGGAGGCTTTTCTAGTATTTATAAAAAAAAATGTTTTAATTCTGTTAATTATAAAAATATTGGGCGTTAAATTCTGCTAGGAAATGGTATGTTTTATCAACGATTGAATATAGTAAAGTATAGTAAATTTTCTAAAATATGAGCCTCTTTACCTTCAATAATTCATGAGATATGATTTTTAATATACCAAAAGGTTTTTGTTTTTATTCAAACACCAGAAAAACAGTATTTTGTCAATTTGTTTTGACAAATATTATGAAAAAAAAACTATTCCTAAGAAAATACTATTATAAGGTAATTTACAGTACGTCCAATTAGCTTCAATTTTAGCGATGATAGACATTTGTATGTCTTATAATATATAAGGTTTTTTTTAAGCCAAACGTTTATCAACTAGAAATCAACATTTTAAAAATTTATTTTGGCAATTTTGAAGGCAATCACTACTCATACGAAGACAAACGTACTCTAATTAATTAATTGTACGTTTGACTAGCCTTGATTTGAGGGCTAATTCACATCTGTTCGTCGTTTTAGTGAAAGTTTTCAGTATATTTTTCCGAATAAATTCACAAACCATGGATTTTTCGTTGTTAAATATATCTTTTTGAAAAAGTGTGTCTCGGGAACTATTGAATCTAATGGTGCTTTCAAGTATTGTTGGTAGTTTTCAGGATATATAGCTCTGAATGAAAAACATTTTGTAGCATTTTAAATCAGCTGGTATTTTTATTTCCCTTAACTGGTATTTTTTATTTTCCTTATGGTTGAGTCATAAATTTTGATTCTTAACTATATATATTTTTCATTAAAGTGATGAGACATTGGGGGAGGGAGGGGGGAAAATAACATTTTTCACGGACTCCTGGATCATTTTGAAGACCTATGATGCAGATAGGAATGTAAATAGTTTTTATTTTTAGGCTTGTAACCTAGTATTGAAATACCACAGCTGAATATTCTAAAAACATAACAATACACTCTCACATCATCAGATTTGCCCACCAGAGAGAGTTTGGAATTAGTGATTTCATGTTCCATTAAGTAGTAAAAAAATATCTAGACCGATTTATCTCTTACATTTGAAACTTTAATTTTATTTTTCGTTCTTTTTTTTCTTTTATGTACTGTTTCAGTTAAATGTTATACTGTGGAGAAAAGTGTGAAACCTCGTTAGTTTAAAATTGAATTTTTATTATGTCGAGATATTTTTACAAAAACATATATATAAAATTAAAATAATTCTAAATCCAAGTAATTAAGTGAATGAACGAATACAAGTTATATTAAAATTATTCATAGATATTTACAAAGTTCTTCTCCATACTTTCATTGTTATTAAATATAAAGCATAAAAATGTCATATATTTATAATTACATGATATACTATATCACAGAACATATATCGCAGAATTTTAAGGAATAACGGGTTTTTCCTTTTCCTAGCTAATTCTTACTTGTGAATAAATATTTTATTGAAAAAATGTTGTAATAATGGTTCGAAGATGCTAGTTGAAGCAAAGTATTTGCTATTACAATTAACTGTAATTACTATTTGGTCAACACTGATTTTACGGAGAATTTATCATGCAGATTAAACTCTAATTAGTTATACTTTAGACTACCAACTCTACCTCAGGTGAAATTATGCCCTGTAATTGGATTATATATACTTTAGATAAAAGAAAATCCTTAGATTATTCAATTAATTGTTCTTGAAAATTGAGATATCAAAATTTACTGTTATTTTAGAATTATCCTTATCAGAGACTAACTACGTCATAGGACTACCGTCAGCCAACCTTACTTGTCAAAACAGCTTGTGGAAGGGGTAGGTTGTTCCTCCTACGCTTTAGTTTTACAAATAATTACAGGTTTAGAAATCATTCAAATTTGTAATATATATATTGATATGTATGAGAGGTACCAGCTGGGGTTTTTTAACTTAAAATAATTTCTTTTGTCGGCATGAAAAAGGTACCGCCGGA
>NW_027106937.1:876743-883263 GCF_000696795.3 Halyomorpha halys
AAATATTAAAAATAAAATAAAAAATTTAAAGATATTAAATCAATCATGACTACATTGTATCACAAATTTAAATTGTCATTGTAGAATCTGCTTTTTGCCATTCACTAGAATTTAAAGTCCTTTGATACAATAAAAATTTGAAGTAATTTATTGTGGACACGTAAAAATAACCAATCCTTCGTAATGCAGTATTAAACTTTTTAATTATATTTCCAAGCTGATTTATGGTTGAATGTCATCATGATACTATTATGTTGGTAACTCTTGATAACAGATGAATTAATTAATACGCAGTGCTCCGAGACGACGTAAGATGATGTAACAGATTACCCTAACTATGCAAATAATCTATCCAAAAGTCATAAAGTTTATTATTCACAGTTTATTTTAAATTGATTTTTTTTATTTATTTATTAATTTGCTAAAGTTCTAAGAAAATAAACAAATTTTTAAGACTCGATGATCACTAATATTTAGTGGATCCTGCTCTAGAAATGTTTTTCATTCATGTATTTTATTTTCTTACCGCAAAGGTGGCATTTCTGCCATTTTGTTTCGAACAGCCCAGTATAATTTATCTTTGCTTTTGCTTTCATTCATGTATGATTTTTCTATTTATTTACTTTGATTTTACAAAAAAAGGTTTATAATTTGTCATAATAACATGAATATTTGTATTGCCTTGAGTCAAATCAGTAATCATTGTATAATCTGTGTTATTTCAATCGGGAATATAGTAATTACTTATAGAATGGAATAAAAGTAGTTACTCTGAAATAAACGAACAAAGAAGTACATTTGTCATCTATTTTAGTGTGCTTGTGTGCTTTAAGGGAAAGCAAGTAAGATTGGAGCAATAACCATTCTTACTACTTACCAATCTTTTTAGTTCGAGTGGGAAATTACAAATTTATTCGGTGGGTGTTTATAGAACGTCTTTAGAAGCGTTTATATAAAATATTACCAGTGACATTATTATTAGCGAAATGGTAATGAATGTCCTGATACCCATTATTTTCAAGTATTATAATAAAGAAATATTGACCTCCGAGACGATTTCAGTGTCTGCATTTTGAAATGACCATTAGAGTGATGTTTTGGGGTCAATCCAAGTCAAATCAACCGATAAAACATTAGTTTCTTTACCACTTGGGTGGATCTACTTGCAGTTAATTCTTCGTCGGATGTGACAATCCTGTTCTCGGTGTTCGGCATTTCATGTTCTCTCTTAGGAACATTCTCCCGCTTCCCGATAGTTCATCTTGCTCATCCTCGATTGCATTAATCATTATCACCCTTGAAAGCCAGTCCGCAAACACGTACTTTTCGGGCTTGTATGCAATGTCCATGTTGTATTGACTGAGGATCTCCCTTCATCTGGTGATGCGTGCAGATGTCTCCTTCAGTTTATCAACCCACTGCAAAGGTCTGTGATCGGTGTGTACCCGAAAACATCTCCCAAAAATATATGGAAGTGTTCCACCGCCCACATGATTCCCAGCAACTCCCGTTCCAGAGCGCTGTAGCGGTTCTTCGCATCGGTGAGCCGTCGACTCGCGTGCGCTATGGGTCGCTCTCCCTCTTCGTATTCCTGTAATAACACCGCCCTGAGAGTGTATTCGCTTGCATCAGTCGTGCGGGTAAATTTCTTCTTGAAATTGGGGAATGCCAGGACCGGTTTCCTCTGTACCCTCTCTATGCACTTCCGTACGTTGTTCACCATCTGAAGTGTTATCTTGATTGTATTCCCTTTCTTCAGAAGATTGTTAAGGGGTAATTGATATCCCGCCATGTCCGGTAAGAACCTTTGGTTGTAGTTCTGCACTCCTAGTACTCGTCGTAATCCTTTCACGTCTTTGGGCACCGCCATTTATTGCAGGGCCAACACCTTATGTATGACTGGTCTTATGTCATCGTCGGAGTTAGTATGCTCCGGTTTTGCCCCAACACCGACTTCTCTTTGGATAACTTAAGGCCAAACTCTCTCACGCGCTGGAACACACTCCTTATATTCTCCATGGAGTTTGGTAAAACAAAGACTTAAGAAAAGAGAAAATGGAGAGAGAAATGACCAACTCGGCTGCTACTCAAACACTGACTTTTATTTTTTTTCCGATTCCTCTAAAACAGAAAAAAGAATTACTGAATGCTTTATTATGTAAGTAATTATTAAAAAAGGAATAAATCGTATTGGGTATTACCTTTTACTACCTTTGGTATTTACGCATATTTTATTTACCTTTAACCTATGTACGCATAGTATTTTAAATTTAAAATAACTATACTTCTATTGTGCATAATAACATGTAAAAAAGCTCGGCCTGTTTGTTATTTATCCTAGATAAGCAGAATATTTTAATATTAATTCTATCAACTCTGAGGCTCCAGATCTTGTGGTTTTTATAAAACAACAAAAATTGAATTAAACAAAATACATTATACATTTAAATATTTTGTTTTTTGAGGATTGAGATGGATTATTAATATTAATGATTAATTTGTTTTGCTGTTTTTTGAGACATACAAACCTCCTGCACAATTTTATAATATCTTTGACATTTTTCGAGGAAAATATTTTTAAAATAGTGTATTATAATGGCGCTCTTTCTGAAAATTTACATAACACCAAATTAAGAAGAAAAAAATTAACTAAAAATATAAATAATAGAGCCACAAATTTTCTTAGGTATTATCAGGAAAGTAATTGAATTAGTTTTGACAGGTCTATATCTGAAAAGCTGGGTGTCATGATTTCGGTGATTTGGCAGGGAACCTTATTGATATCTTGCTAGGTGTAGTTTTTATTACTGGAACAAAATTTGGCTTATTGATCAACCTAATCAATAGGGATCATTTAGTAAATAACATAAATTTAATTTTATGATATTTATGTGGTTTTTGTACTGCATTTCTCAGAGAAAATGTTTCTAACGTATAATGAATACGTATTATTCGATATTTTGTTTCTTGAGTAATCCCACCATAAAACAAATATATGTATAAAATTACAATAATAATGAACTGATAAATTTCATATTTTTTGATTAGCGACATTTAAATACTACTACTATTCCTGCAACTATTACTACTTCAGCAACCTCTTTGGCTTCTGTCTTTGTTTCTTTTTAAGGGTTAATTTAAGGTGCTTCGCGGAATTTTGGATAAAGCTATGACTTTGGCATTTAAATATCCACGTTGATTGCTTTTCTTCATAATAACGAATTCCATTTGAGATCAAAGGTTATTTGCTAGCAAATGGTATCAAGAACTGATTAAAGTAAGGAAATACAGACCATTTTAGATTCTAAGCAATTTAAAGAAAATTACAAACGCAAATATGTTTTCTTTTAAGTATAATCAGTAGCTGATTTAAATTTTATTTATTGAAAATTTGAGCTATAATATCCTTTGTGTGCCTTGGTTATTGGGTGTTAGTAACTGAATACGATTTATTAATATAAGTATGAGATATACATTGATTAGTCCTTATTAGTATATAATATACTTCAGTTTTGTCAATATCATTTTCATAATGAAATCCCATGATAGAAAAATATAATATGTATAGGTTAATGGTTTTAATAATAACCAATATAAAATTTACAACTAATTAGATCTAACAAATCACTACATATTAACAAATGTCACTAAGATGACAAGAAAACATTTTCTAAACTAGTTATATTTATTTAGGCTTTAACCTATAATGGATGAACTCCGGAAGAATATAGCTAAAAAATATATTCACTCACTATGGACTGTTACCTCCAATACATTATTTGAAGATTTTGGTTTTGTTGTTAATTCAAAAACCCAATGGCAATTTACTCTTGGAGAACATTATGACATTGCAGCTTCGGAAGAATAATCACTAAAAATTAAATTGCATAAATACATAGGCAAAGCTTCAAAGAATTCGCTATCAGTGAGAACTATTTATTAAAAAAAAAATTAAATTTACAAACAAAAAACTATCTTTTCAATAGCAAAACTTAACTAAAATAATAATAATAATAAATAACCTTTAGGTAAGTTGGTAAGTATAGACAAATTAATAAAAGAATAAAAACAAAAGTACACTGAGGAGAGCGCACCGAAATTCGGGGTTCGTTTTGTCAACATTTCATTTCTATCGATTATTAATTATGCTGTATAAATTTTACATACCTTGATTTTTATTATTATCTTCGATAGTTACCAATGTTGAGAGAAGGTAAGTAGTCCTCAATGGAGCCTGAGACTGTTTTTGTGTGTTTGCCACCTTTTTGGGCGTGCTCTTGGCGTTAATGTCTGGAAAAGTGGGTTAGTGCAGCGTTGGAGGCTATCTTGAGATGAATTCCGTCACTATCGACAGTCCAATAGTCGTATAGATGTCGTTGGTTTTTGCTCTTTGTAAATTAGTATATTTTACAACACATCTCATGATACCATTAAGAAACTTGGCGGTCTTTCGCCGTTTTACGTGCTGTGTGATCAGCATAGGTGCTCCAGAGATGAAGTAATACACTATGATTTACCTATATTCCTATATATTTGTGTATAATTTACTTTCCTTCAGTAGCTTTATGTTATCGAAGGACTTAGTTGAGTCCTTCAGCGCCATCTTGCATCAATGCGATATTCCATTTTTTACAAAAACCTGTTATAGCCTTGCACACTCCTCTATCAGATACTGGACAGTTAATGGGGGCGGGCAGGTATCACATTCTGGTAGGTCCTCTTTTGTAACCACATTTACTCTACTTAGGCTGGTATAACCAATCCTCTCGTGGTCACTATCACTTACAAGTGATAATACGGATACATCCCGTAAAGGGTGGCAAAGGTTAAGCCGTTACAGGTGTTGGTGGCTATTCGAGTGTGAAGTGCCCAACGTTGGAGGAGCCTGCCAAGATCTGTATAGACTATACATATCCTAGAATAGTCCAGATGACGGAATGGATAGACGAATCACGTTATATCTATATCCACCATGGCATATGTGGGACCTTCGTCTTGCCGTGGACAGACAAAGGATCGGAAGGGTCTCAGGACTAGATAGCATAGTCAGATGCTGCAATCCTCCAGAATGGTGCCTCTTACATCGAGTAGGAGATATTGGATATATTCAACGAGTGTTTGGATAAGGTTTACTTTGCAAACAAGTGGATGATTGCAGACTTGAGACTGCTTTACAAGGGAGATGGCAAGGATAAGGAAACGCCTAAACCCTCTCGACCTATATGCCTCCTTCCAGTAGCTAGAAAAGTCCTGAAGCACATGGTCATCCACAACCTTAGACCAATACTAAGTGCTGCAAGTCATCCACGGCAATTCAGCTCAACCCATGCCAAGGTAACTACGGTTGGGCTGCTGAGAGTGCATAGGGATGTGGAGGAGAGGGCGGAGAAATATATCTTATTGATCATGTTTGACATCTCCACCATCGACAGCGTTTGGTGGCCCCGTGTACTCCAGTGATTGCGAGAACTCGAAACCCCCAGTAATCTATACTCCCTCGTAGTTAATTACATCAATAACACGAGTGTCTAGATCAGGGGTAACTACTACGAGGTCGAGAGAATAATCGAAAGAGGATGTCCCCAGGGTTCGGTCCTAGGATTAGTTCTGTGGAAGCTAGTATTTGATGAGTTGCTGAGGGAACTGGAGGAAAAAGGATTCCTTGACACGGCCTACGTCGACGATCTGGCAGTCATCGTGGCCAAGAATAGCAGAGCCAGACTAAAGACAGAAGCGGAGAGGTGTGCCAGTATTGTAGGAGAGTGTTGCGCGAAGAGGAAGTTGAGTATGGCAGCAGCTAAGACTCAGGCCATACTCATAAGAAGTTCCACGAACTGGGCTCATCCTGTCACCCTGGATATCCAAGAAGAGAGGGTTAGACCGGGTGACGAGGTGACATATCTTGGTGTGAGGATAAGAAGAAGATTTGATGCCACATCTCACCTGGTGTATCTGAAGAACAGGGTGACCCTATCACTCAATGGATTAAGTAGGATAGGGTGCATTTTGGGGTCTCAGGTACCCTGCAACGGTGACCGTATATAAAGGTGTGATCTTGGGTATTCTGAGGTACGCATCCCATACGTGGAGCCGTAACCTCACGCAGACACAGAAGAGGAGACTGTCCACCATACCGAGATTGGCTCTGCTGAGGATCACGAAGACATACACAACGGTGTCACATGAGGTGGTGCAGATGCTGGGTGGAGCAATACCCCTGGTCCTCATGCTGCAGGGAGCATGATTACTTCATATTCCTTAAATATGAAGTAAAGAGACAGGGACTAGAAGCATTACCGGAGGAGCTCCGAGACAGGATCAGTGGAACTCTTAACTGATGGAAGGACTCAATACATGAGTGGAATGGACAGTGGGTAGCAAGCCAGAAGGGCGCTACTTTGAGAAAATTCTTCCCTACCGTCCTTTCTAGATTGAAGGCTAAATGGGTCCTCCCCAGATCTATTTTTATCTATTTTCATAAATAATACCTTTATCATATATGGTAACTTTATAATTTCTG
>NW_027106937.1:887683-922257 GCF_000696795.3 Halyomorpha halys
TAATATAAAATGTCATTAGAGTGCTACCAATGGGTAGTTTCTCTACACGCCTGTAACACTCCAATTTAACTTAGATCAGATTTACTAAATGTATTACAATGTACAGTTGTAAATAGCAATAAATAAATATTTAAAAAAAAGGTTTAAAGGAATCTACTATTACTTCATCAATACTTGCTTTATTTTCTACTAAAACTAGATATATTCAGACATGTATGCATACATTAATTATATAAGTTCAATTGCCTGTTAGAGCTGAATGGAATTGACCCGAGTGCGGATAGCTTGAGTTTCGTGTTTCCCAGTAAAAGGATATCCGTGGCCCTAGAGTCGAACCCTTGTCCCAGGTAACAAAGTTTATTATGATTTTATCTCGACCACTCTCCCCTCCAGTGCTATATAAATCTTTCTCCTTCCAGTATCTCATTTCTCAACAAAAAGGAATAAGATACTGGATCCTAAAATCCAGCTGCGAAAGATCGCTGTTAAGTCTTTTCTGAGTTGTGAAAAAAACATTATTTCCACATGTTCTTTATCTGTTAAACAATTCATGCTTAAAGATTTATATTTTATATAGCAATATACTTAAAAATGTTGATAATTAATTCAAGAAACTGGAATTAATAACTGCAACGCATACGAAATGTGGCAGTGAAACATGGGTTCTCAAGAAATTCTATTACCATTTCTGTTGTGCACGTAAAGGAGAAATTTTTAATACGAGACCTACATTTATCATGGAACCACTTGATATTTTGATCCAAATTTTCTGTTCCCATCTGATTTAAGATTTAAGTAATTGTTTTCATGTTGCAGTGCACTCTCACCAAACTTAAAGACTTTTAAAATTGATTTCTAGTTCTTCCAACATATTTGTGAGGTACTTACAATAATTACTATGAGCGTTTTAGGGTGTATTAATCCAGGTAAGCATTGCGTGTATTATCTGGTGGCAAGGTAAACTAAAATGAAATATAAATTGTACATCACATATGAAAAGTTATTTTATTCTGTTTGGTTAATATACATATACATATATATATAATACCAAAAAATGATTCGTACTATAAACTTTTCTTCATTTCTTTCCTTTTTTTCCGCTAATTCTTTTATTGTATTTTTTGTTGGAAGTTAGGATTTAAACTATATTTCTGGAAGATCATTGATTGACCGTGTGCATTATTAGAAAGTTGAATATGGTTCAGGTGCGGTCAAAAAAAAAAAATCTCAAATAGTGGCAACTATTTTTAATAGTATATTTCATTTAAAAGCTTACATCCCAACTGGTTACTAATAAATAGTTTTCTTCCATTTTCGTACCAACTTCTTACAGTCAATTACAGATAATATTCTAATAATTAAGTAGTTTTTGCTATTGACATTATTTTCTCCTAGATCACTATAATAATATAAATACGTATAAATTTTTAAATATTTAATAAATCAGGTCGTGAATTATTGTGGAAGACAATCATAAATGTTATGAGGGCGAAAAGCGCTCACCTCAAACGCCCCTACTCATAATGCTCTAAGAGAATTAAAAGGATTACGCCAGTTGACAGAGGGTCGACCCGTTTTCTAAACTGACCTCACTGCATTCCAGTTAGCCAACATAAAATTTATTGTTTGGACTTTTAACTTTTGATGCGACAGTTTTCAAAAATTAATTTATATACTTATAAACCTATAAGAAAAAAAAATTAAAAATATAAACTGTAAAAATTAGGAATAATAGGTACTTCAGACAAAGGAAACCATTCATACCGTATTTAAAGATAAATATTAATAAATCAAATAATTACAAAATATAGCATTTATATGAAATTTAAATTAGCGTTAAAATAATATAGAAGGCCTTGAACATTGCTATTCTTGGGTAAAATATACGTAATCAGCCTGAGGATATTCAGATACGGCTTATTCCTTCCTTTTATCGTGGAATTTCTATTGATATTGGAAGCTAATGGAGGCTATGTTACAACAGGACTCGGACCATTACCGTTTCAATTTTTCGTACAGAATACATGGGCAACAAGAGTATCAGATAGATTTCAGGAGGAAAAAAATCATAAAATCCGCGAAAATTCAAAGTGATATCATGGCAACTTTGTCTACTCATAGGTCTTCAATAAACGTTCAACATGATCACACACCCTCCCCATACTCCTGATTTGACTCCTTGGAAGAACATTTGGTAGAAAGGTGATTTAACTCTTACAAAGAAATTCGAGGTTTTTCCAAGATCATGGTCGAGAACTTGTAAATATAAACAAGAAAAAAAAAAAGAAAGATACATTTTCAATATTTGAAATATTGTAAAGATTATATCATATACATGGAATTTATTATTTTTAAAAATATGAATTTTATAAAGAGATATGAATGATAATATAAGGCGTGTAGCTTTCCCCCCGCTTCACAACCAGCTCCATCCTCATTTTCCTGAAATGCCTTTTTTTCTATTTCCACATGTTCGATACACTGCATTATACTACCAAGCTTTAAGGAATAGAACCAGCTACTTCCTCGTGAAAATTGCAACCAATGTGATGCTTTTGTTGCAAAACTAGCTCTATTTTAATCACGGAAGGTTTAACCTGTGCGGCGCAGATTTTATTTTTTTATGCCATTTTTTTGTTTTGTTTTTTTATTTCTTTTCATATCTTTTATTAAATGCATTTCAACCGTTTATGAAGAAAAATAGGAACATTTCACACGTCACTGGTTTTGATACCAGTACGAGAGGTACTCCTTTAGCTCTAACAAAATTTTCAGATTTCGACAAACTTGTAAAGAAACATTTTTGACTTCATTGGAAAAGCATGGATTCCTTTGAATATTAAAAAAAATGTGCTCTCTGGATGCGTGCTGGATGAATGCTGGAATAAAAAAGTGAGCTTCATGAAAATGAAAATGCAAGTTGTGTCAATAACAACGAAGGGTCATTTTTTTACTAATTGAAATTTTATTTCTGATTTTTCCAACACTATTATTTAGTGCACTGCATTGAAAAGTGTGGTTAATCATCCAGTTTGGTTCTAAACCAGCTCCATTTGGATGGAGCTTGTTTTGAACCTACTCGCTTCATATGTTTGGTTCCATTTGGAGAATAGGTGTTAGGTTAGAGTTTTAAGTTGGAAGGAATAGGGATTCTGGTTATTGAAGAGGTATTGGGTAGTTTTTGTTACTTCACTAAAGAATTAAGCGTTTCAGGACTTTGTACTAAAAGGTTCAACTGAATCCGTTCAACTTGAGAAAATTTTGATGCTCTCAGAATTTAAACCCCTGTGTTTTACTGAATCAAAAGTAGGTATGCCGAAAGGTCTTTCTGTACGCAAGTAGGAAAAAAAATAGATGACTCTTGCTATGCCGGTTTAGTTCTTCATCCATATTTTGGTTGTGACAAACAACTAATAAACAAATTTAAGCGTTTAAATGTATTTCTGTTTTACGAATGCTTTATTTTCACATTAGGCATTCAATTTAGTAAGTTACGCTACTTTTAGACGTATGATATAAAATCTTACTTTTAAAAGTGTAGTAATTAGCACTTTGTACAAAATATACCCTTTTTCTTTTTTTCTCTGTCGTGATCTCCGTCCTCAAACATATTTGATATTTGGCTTTGCTCGACTCCGTAAATATTAATGAGTAATATTTCTCAATAACGACCGAAAGGGATCTTCATAGGCTTTGACATAAGCTGGACCATGATGGGAGTATTTAATTGCATATCCACTTTGTGGGACAAGCGACCCCGGTCTACCTTTGATATGTTCACGTCAACATTAAATGAACCAAATGGCGGAAATCAAATATAGCTGAGGTTAGTAGGCAGGATGTTATGACAGAGGCCAATAGACTGTATACATTTCATTTACCGTTGATCATGGCATCTATGTTTCCTTATATAGACTTACCGAAGCATTATTATTCGACTCGGAATAAGATTCAAATTTACTCAATGATGAATTAAATTAAAGGAAAATACTAGGTTAAAAATGTCTATAATTGTGTCATTACTATCATAATTTTTTTCAATAAAAGTGATAGAAGGCCTTATCTCACCCTTTATCAACATCAAACATTTATTCGAAGCGTGAAGAGGAGACATTTATTTTTAATTATTTATTTATTGCTATTTACAACTGTACATTATAATACATTTAGTAAATCTGATCTAAGTAAGATAGGAGTGTTACAGGCGTGTAGAGAAACTGCCCATTGGTAGCACTCTAATGACATTTTACATTAGCTGATCTCGTGGCCATCTTCTTTTCAGGCGCCTCGGAGGATTATCAGGAATGGAAGAAGATGCAAGATTTGAAACTAGGGGGTTTGAGTGGTTAGAGAGTTTATAATGGAAGGAGTGATATCTGGTTCGGGCTAGATCAGTTACATAGGGAACATGAAGGTTTTTATGTATGATTTTATTTGTGACAAAGTAAGGAGCATTCAGGATTTTACGAAGGATTTTGGATTGTAAGGATTGAATACGAGAGGAATTCGAAGGTTTAGTGGAGCCCCAAAGCTCAACTCCATATGTCCAGATTGGCCTTATTACAGTCATGTAGATCAGTCTTTTGTAATGTGTTGGAAGTTTAGACCTTTTGTATAGTAAGTGCTGTAATAGTCGAAATCGACGTGCAGTCTCCTGTCTTTTGCGTCTAGTGTGAGGATTCCAGGTTAATCGTTTGTCCAAATGTAGTCCAAGGTAGCGGATCTGTTCGACAGGGGTAAGAGTAACATCATTAAATGAAACTGTAGGGCAGTCAGTAGATTTATGACGAAGGGTAAAGGTGATTTGATGGTGTTTGTTGGAATTTATCTTAATCCTCCAATTACGACACCAATCTTCGAGGGCTGTGATATGGGATTGGAGATTTTGGGATACAATTAATGGGTTATTATTAACAGCGAGCACACATGTGTCATCGGCATACGTGGTGACGATAGTGTTAGGATTGGTTGGAATGCCAGCTGTATAGACGGTGTAGAGGATGGGACCAAGGATACTACCTTGAGGAACACCAGTGGACTGAGAATAGAAGGATGAATAGGAACCATTGTGATTTTCTTGGAAAAATCTATCAATGAGAAAGGAACGAGTGATGAGAAAGTATGTAAGAGGCAGGAATTTGCGGAGTTTGTAAAGCAGTCCCGGGTGCCAGACTCGATCAAAAGCCTGTTCTACATCGAAAATGACTCCTGTAGTACATTTCGCGCTCCAAAGAAGACGAGACTACGTCCACTACACGATGACATTGCTGGATAGTAGAGTGGGATGTTCGAAATCCAAACTGGTGATCAGGGATTATATGATTGGAATCCAGGATGGGGTATAGGCGTTTTAAAATGAGTTTTTCAAGAATTTTGTCCATGATCGAAGGTATACTTAAGGTAGAATATTAGCTAACATTGAAAAATGGCGTGAAATCCGCCTCTCCTGTCCGCCGTGGAAGCATTGCTTATCGTACCTTTAAAACACACATATATAGCGAGTATTGTTAAATGTATGACACGTCGCAATCTTTCAAAATATCGGAACACCAAAAAAAAAATATAATAAAAAAGGTACAAATCAATTCTTCCATAGTAACCCACCCCGCTAAATCCCGATTTGGCGATGGTCGTGTCTCACCTTTGAAACATTTGTTTAAAATGGAAAAGGAAGACCTATGTTAGAATCTTAGTTTAATTAGAGGAAGATTGAAAAAGTGGTTAAAATTGGAAACTTTCGTGTATCCTTCTAGTTCCTGCGTTATAGGTGTCTTTAACTTATTAAAAGAGTAAAGAACTTTTTGGAAATGGTTATTTCTGTGTTTCAAGTTATTAAGGGAAGCGTGGTATTTACTTAAAAACTTTTATTTATCTTCTAAATAGCATTTCATGATTTGCAGTCTCCTGTAAGTTGAAAAAAAATTAAAAAAGGAGGAGAGAAATAATTTATTTTCAAGTAACTCTTGGTTTATTAAACGATTAACCGTTTTCTATGGAATATAATAATTAATAACTTAATATTTTATATGAAAATGTAAAGATATAAACAATACTGCAACATATTTATTTAATTATTATTTAAAAAAATAAAATAAAAGAAATAAATATAAATATTGATTCCGCTATTACCGTGTTACTTTTTTTTTCTTTTTTTTATATTATCTAGTTTTTAATTTGTAAATTCAGAGCCGCTATGCCCAAAAGCAGAAATCGTAGTGTTGGAAGCAATAGGGGGGTCCTATCATTCAACATTAATTTTTGTCTGATAATATTAATATAAGGACTAAAGTATTATAGGTAACATAAAACGAAACTAAACACTACATTATAATTATATAATTTTATTATTGCATAATAAATGCAACACTTCTTTTTTTTTACTTAAAATTAATTTAAAATTTAATAATGTATATATTTGTTAATGTTTAGATGTATATCTGAGCTCCTTTTGGATATAGATTTGTTAGGCAAATAAATTTTGTATTTGGAATTTTTAGTATTAAGTACTAAAATATTTTTTTTTTTTTAAAAAGAAATTTAAGACATGTTATCTTATATATCTTTAGTTTACATGCATCTTTCTTAGGCCACCATGTCAGTTTTTTGGGGATTTAAAGTTGACTCTTGGACTTGATTTATTGGGAGAAATCGACCTTTTTTAATTAAGGTAGCTGTTATCTCATTATTATTATTATTATTTTACATAATATAGTCAGAGTGGATTTTACCTAAATATTCTATTGGGAAAAACAGAAAACATTAATTGCTTAACAATCATATAAATCACC
This sequence comes from Halyomorpha halys, assembly GCF_000696795.3. Taxonomy (NCBI): domain Eukaryota; kingdom Metazoa; phylum Arthropoda; class Insecta; order Hemiptera; family Pentatomidae; genus Halyomorpha; species Halyomorpha halys. Next base: position 894,472 of record NW_027106937.1, read on the forward strand.
TATGCATTATAATCACAATTCGAAATATGCAATTCGATTTTATATACTTAACAGTTACTTCATTATTCTATTAAGTTATTAATATTATTAATTTTCTCTAGATTGAAGGGTTTAGAAATAAATTTTAGAATAAAGCTTATATTGTTTCATTTTTGTTAAATTTTTACTTAAATTTTCAATTTATATTTATGTTATTATATAATGATTCATGGATTTAATGCTATTATTTTTTTATTATTTGATTTTTTTTTTATTTAATTTGTATTTTTTCACCATAAAATTTTTGACAATCATTTATAAACTTCATTAGCGCTCTTAGATGGCTTAAAGAGTCCTTTGAATACGAACAACGGAACTAAGCACAGAAGCAGCTGGCTTTAGATGATAAAGGACCCGAAATATTCCCTGGACGCCTTAAGTCTTCCCATTCAGGAATCTAAGATTTAGTAGCAGCTAAATATTAATCCTTAGTAATTACTAAAGGTCATTAGTTAGGAGACGACTGACGTATACAGGCTTGGTAATTGTGCCTTCTCAGGACTGAACAAAGAGCATGGAGTGCTGCCGCTCGAAGAAACACCTTGGAGGCAGTCTATAAATAAGAATAATATTTTATCTGGCATCTTATTATAAATGCCCACTCAGTTCTCTTCCTGCTTGAATGGTCTTCACCAGTCATTTTATCAGTACCTGAACCATTACCACTTAAAACCGAAGATTGGATTTAGTAACATAGTTAATAAAATAGGGTTTTCAATTTTAGAAATGGTCAGGGCTGTGGTAGAAAAATAAAAGTTACTAATAAATATTTTGTCTGTATTATTATAAATCAAAATTTGTTTTAAATACAAATTTCTAAAGATACTATATGAATGACGTATGATTTTGATTTTGAGATACAAAAAAAGAGGAAAAAGGATGAATACGAGTATATTCTTTTGAATTTTTGTTTTAATACGAAAATCCAAATAAAAGAATAAGAAAATCGGAAAATTCAAGAGACAGTTTTGATAAATATCTTATGATGAATGGGGCTCTGGAGTTTGCCTAAGAGAATTATTGGTCACCATTGTGTGTTTTTCTTGGTCCTGACGGGTTCTGGCTCCATCTACGTTGGGTTGTCTAAGATTACCTTGTGATATATATTCTCGAGGTTATGAAAAGCAGCGGTGACTATAAGTGAATTAGAAGTATAATTTATGTAACAATTATTCTCCAATTTATATCATTACTCCTATCGCCAAAAAGTAGAGAAAATCGACATAAATTAAAAACTATTGAAACATTTTGAAACAATTTTTAGTAAAATTATTTCGGTTACGTAAAACTATCAATCAGTATTGAATTTAAAGTTAGAAAATATGTCAGTTCTTTTCTAATTGAAATTTAAAAAAAATTAATTATGGGAGGGACGAAAATGAAAACAAAAATATTTTAATCGAAAAAATCAAGCCATCCGTATCCATAATAAACTCCTAAACTACTCAAACCTAGTTTCTAAACTTACTTCCACTTCTAATCCTGATAACCCTCCGACGTGGCTGAAAAATAGATGGCCTTGAGAGCTAGTGTAGAAACATTAGGAGTATTCATGATGGGTTAAATGTAAAATGTTTTACCATGTTCAATGTTATAACTATAGGATCGCGAGCAGCCTTATTTGAAGTCATGTTAAACGTTAAATGCATAAGAGCTCCGGATTTTCTCAGCGACTTGTTTTACAAGCCTTTATGTTTATAACCTTTCCTTCCAGAGCCTTATGTTATTGTTTATTTCAAATTTAGTTTATTTTCAGTTTTGATTTAAGCAATTTATTACAACATGCCTAGAGTGAGAGAAAAGTGGAATTTGTTTAGCTTATGAGTGTCTTATTGATCTTGAATCATGTGAGGAAGAGAATGAAGATGAACTAATTGACAACCGTATTGAAAGTATTTTCCATGTTCTATGATTCAGATATGCAGTTCCGTTTCTCAGAGGATCAATATTATAATCTACGCACTGGAGATCTTCAATATTACCAAACTTGGATGAAGATAGGTTTAAATCTCTTTTGAGAGTGAACTACTTTCAATTTGAAACTATTATATAAGAAATCAAAGGTGATTCTGTGTTTAATTCTAAACATTCTGCCAAACTGGATTGTTCAGGAGAAGGAGCTTCCATTCGCAAAATTGCTAATTTATTTGGTTGTGGAGATGGTGGAACTATCAATATCATAACAAAGCGAGTTTTCATTGCTATTTTAAGTAAAAGACATAAGTTTATTTTTTGATCATCGGGCTGAGAGAAATGAAATTATTTCCACCACCTTGGACGAATCCCCCCACTGTATTGGGTATGTTGACGGTACGGAAATAGCTTTGGTTGAAAAACCATCTATTGACCCTGATTCTTATTATTCAAGAAAGTTTTCATTGAAGGCACAAATAGTTTGTGATTTAATAACATGGGTATGAAATAATAACTACACGAAAGAACTAACCTGACACAACAAACAAAAATGGTGGCGAGCTCAGCTGGTCTGTTGCGTGACATCATTCTCCATTTAACAGACCAAGTAACTGACTCTCAGCCATGTTACATGTTATTTCGTATTACCACGGCAAAAGAAGGCAATTTTTCTCCATTTAACATGAGTTTTTCCATTTAACACGCTTTAACATGTTAAACTAAAGATCATGAATACCCCTATTATTGGATTGCTTCCAATGTATAGTTAGTATTTGGTAAAATATTTTACTCAATGTTATTAATAAAATACACCTGCCTCTCCTTTAAAAGCAAAACAATGTATTTATTGTCAATTTATTTACTTTAAGTACTAGTCTTTGAAAATCCGATCAGAGGAGAGCTATATTAGCACATGGTACTGAGGAACTCATTCTTGACAGTAAAAATATCTATAGATTGACTGTGTATATATATAAAATGAAAATGAAAGGGGTTCCGTTAAAAAAAAAAAAAAAATAAAATAAAACTCATGTAGTGATTTAATATGAACCAACGTTTTTATCCACATCGCAGAACTAAAAAAGATACAAAAAAATAAAATAATGTAACAAAGAAGAAGAATAGAAATCATGAAATATAAGAAAAATAAGGTGTGGCCAAATATGATTTAAAATATGCCACATTTATATAGAAATAAATTAAAGATAATAAAAATAAGATGTATAGTGAAAAGTATACAAAATATGCAAAAATTAAAAAAAAATTAAATTATTAAACTAATTAACTTAAAATTAAATTATTAAACGATTAATGAAAATGGAAATATAACAAATAAAAAAGTAGATAAAAATACAATAAATACTAAAAGAGGGAAAATAAAGTAAATAAAAATAACGGTAAAAGAAAAATAGTGAATAAAATAGGATATCAACCTATGGAAGTAAAAACAAAAATGAGCTGAAGGCGGAAGAGCCAACAGGATATCCTGTTGAGATTATTAAACAATAATTGCTAATTTACATTTTTAGTAATGGCTATATGAACTGTTTTTGCCATATTATTATAAAAATTAAAAACATGTAATAAGTATTCAGGTAATCAGGTAATACGCTACTTAAATAGACTATATTAATAGTTTAGGTGAAGCTATGTCAAATCTAAAACCCTGACTGATAAAATGAAATCCGAACCTAACGAGAAAAAAGGAAAAGAAAAAAAAGCTTGAATAGGAAATTAGCCATTAAAAAAGGGCTGTTTTAAATTTCAACGCAACAAAAGTAATCAAAACTGAAATTAATCGAGAATAACTTGAAAAATGTTTAAGGTTACTTAAATTCCGTTAAAATCTCAACAGAAGCTATGAAATGTCGGAACGATTCCAGCTATCACTATTCACTATCACGTCGAAACTTTAAGATTAACAGTTCTGTTGTATAAAAACTGTTCCGAGAGAGTAATTTAACATTGCCAATGTATTCTATATGTTTTTGGTTCACTATATGAAAAAGTTATAAATTATAAATAAATATTGGAAGATTGATTCTTACATCAGATAGATGAACGATAGATTGTAGCAAGATGGTATAGGTAGTGGTCAATAAAGATGTATAAATTATAGAATTTTCGTACCTTGCAGCTTAACCCGAAAATGAAAAAGCCAAGTGTTTAAGGAAAGGTGTTATAGCACAACTCTTACAATACTATAAAGATTTTTCTTTTTTTATTTCCAGGACAAGGAGTCCACAAAAATAGAATCACTGTTCATAAATTGCTATACTTTTATACAAATTTTGAAAATATATTCGGAAATCGCTCTTTCAATTCATGAAAAGAATTTCCTCTCTCTGAGATTGCTCAAGGACTATTTGCGAAGTGACTGGCATAAATAATATTCTGTCAGCCGAAATGAATTCGAGAAAATCAAAAGGAGTTAAAAGTTTTCAGCTTGAGATAGGAAACTTTTCATGATTTCCAAGGGGCCTTTCCTTTATCGCCTTTATGATAAAGTTTTAACGTTCCATAGTAATTGTCGAAATGTCGGTCCGTTCATTTCCAGCAGTATGAAAGCGATATTTAATTTTCTCTCGTCGGGGTGTTGCAACTTCCTCTTTAGTACCATCGGTTTAAATAGGGAATCAGGAGCTGTTTTGCTTTCTTCTTTACAAGTTTAAATTATATTATATTATTTATTTAATTTTATCATAATTGAGAAACATCCATTCCTTTGAAAATCATCAAAGTGAATAAGGAATTTTTTTAAAGAGTTATAATTATTTTGCTCCCTAAACTATCTTTGCTCCTGCAGGCTTAATTAATTCGTTAATACGAGATAATTCTCGTTGTTTGTAAAAAAAAATATGCTTTTTAAAAAACTACGTCTCAGCATCAATAATTCTATTAAGGGCTCTAAGTTCGAAGATCGTTAAATGCACTATAAAAACTATATAATAATGTTTCAGCTTCTTTTTATTTATTTACTATTTATATGAATTATTAAAATAGTATGACTTGATGTGATGCGATGAGATGTTATGTGATGATATATCATTACATAACATTTTATAATATTATACATTAATATTTAACGTATTTTTTTTGCAATTATGCTTAGTTCATTCGTATAACATAAACAATATTACTATTTTTTTTTTAGTATGAACCTAATAACTAAGGTATCTCCCATAGATCTAAAAACCTTCCGTACCATCTAATTTTTTTCCTTAACAACATTCCTATTTTATATAAATTCTTTAAAATTATGACTCTATAATTTAATAATAACCTCAGGTCAACAACTAGCTTGGAATACCGGTATTTCCGAAATCACCCGAAAATCTCAATCATCAAATAGCTCCTAGATTCCATGATTCATTTCTTTGAAGTATCCTTCATCTTCTATCATCTAGCATCATTCTCCCCTACATTTTTATGATTACAAAGACCCTTCTTTCTGATGAGCAAGAAAGAATCAGTACAAACATGTTTTTTTTTCTTATGTAAATATATTGATACTTTGAAAAAATATATAAAATATAGATATGAATACATAGAATACATATGATGCTGTTTATAAGTTATTATATAACATATTATTATAACAAGTATTATCTAACATATTATTAGTATATGTAAGGAAACGACCGAAATTTCAACATCAGTACAAACACACATAATAAAGAATATCCAAGATGAAGTTGACCTTTGAACTAATGGACAGACTTATTGTGTCAATAATTCTGGAGTAGTGATTATTATGATGCCTAAACTTCTAAAGTTGGTCATAATATCCAAAAATAACGGTTAAAAAATGAAATTTGTTTCGGAAAAACCACATCCAAAACCTACACTGGTAGGTCCTGAAACGTATACGATGAACAAATTTGGTCTAGGACAACTTGTATAACAATTCCAAAATGTTTTACAGCGTGAAAAACTCTCAACCTGTTATGATTTTTACCAGTACCCCTAAAGATATACTCCGGACCATGATGTAAATTACATTTTAAAAATACAATTTTACTAATGAGAGCATGCAAGTTATTTTCTTTTCTTTTGTAAATATAATGCATTTTTAAAAAAAAATGGATTTATTTTTCAAATTTAGGTTTACATGACTCGATGATTTTTAATGTAAATTAATCAGAATAATATTTTCCTTTAAATATTTTTATTTCAAAAATCAATTGTTATGCACAACGTTTTGAGGCTATCATCCCCTTATTAGATGCACAGGAATTAAAATAGAACAAATATAATTTTTTTAATGTAACAAATAAATAGAGGAATGAACGATAATGATCATATTGGCATTTATCTGATATCAGTCTATCCTTATCAGAATTGATGTTATATTCTCCTCGTTTTCATAAGTTTTTTAGTTTCACGTTTCAGACAAAAATTGTTTCCATTAAAACAATATTTTATAATATTAGGGGGAGATCATGTAATAACACTATAATTTGGATTGAAGTCAACGTTGATAGGTAATTTTTTTTTTATGCTAAGGCTCATAAGCTATTTGGTATAGGGATGTAACAGCCGTGCGGGTCGGCGCGTCGGTCCCAGAGCGCTCGGTTTAGAACCATGTAGGTTCGATTCTCATTTAGGGCAGTTAATATTTGTTTCCTTGCGGTCCCGAGAAATGAATCTTGATACTCCCCCCCCCCTTCGTTAGCGACTTTGATATCCACTAATGGTTGGCAAAAAAACCCAATTGCCGGTTTAGCAAACCGGACACCAATGAAATATTTGTTATATATAGAGAATTATTTGCATTCTTGATATAATTTTCAGTGCGTCTGATGATGCAGTGCGCCTCGAAACGTTGTGAATATTTTTTTTTCTGTTAATTCTTAATCTTTGGAATTCGCCCAAATATAAAACTATACTAACACACATCTATATTTTTATTTGTGCCACTATTAAAGCTGCAATAGTAGAAATAATGATACAATGACGAACCTGCAATATTCCAACAAAAAGTTTCTACCGACAAGCAATAATAATCAGTAATTATTTAATGGACATAACCTAGCGTGTTTTATTGATTTTATCGATTCGGCCCTCGGCTCTGTAGTAATTCATTTCGGTAACTTTTCTCTTATACCCTGCAAAAAGTGGGGGCTGGAAGGGGATAGGAACTTATTAATTTTTTTCCCCCGATCGTCGCACAGGGGCCCATCGAGATGTGTTCCCGGAGGTGAGAATTAAGCTCCGGCTGTGACAGGCTCTTTGATAAATGGCCTAAAAGCATGATGAAGTTAAGGGTAATACTTCTCCTAACTCGTTTATAACATCATCAACGTCAGGCCAGATTTCGGCCGTTCCTGACAAATTGATCGCGATTTAACCATCACGTTTGTAACGCCGCCGCTTGTCCTGACGCTATGTATTATATGACTAGTGTATCCGTTATTTGAATACATTCGAATATGATTATTATTTCGATGTAGAATTATATGATAAATAACCTTTGAATATCTTAGTCTTAAAACGAATTTGCAACTATAGTACACCCAATAAATAATATTGAAACTGTTTATCTTCTATTTCTACGTGATATAATGGTTAATGAAATCATCATATTAATTTTTTTCAATTTATTTATTCAGAAATGTACATTCACTATGACCCGGCCAGATGACATTTATTGTTAGGTGCCAAAAAAGCATACAGAAATAACCGACATAAATGAAATATGAGTTAGTTACACTTTTAATTATTATGGCACTGTGTAGGCCGCTACGATTTATAAGCTAGAACAGTACAATATGAATCCATTGTTAGCGATAAATATAAACTAATAGTTTAAATAAACAATTTCATTTTTACCCATTTAAGTCTCAACACATTTTATTTTCCTTATAAGTCCGACGTTTCGGCCAATCCAGCCATATTCAGGGACAATCTTAATACTATTTTTTAACTAAATGATTTAAAAAATCAACTTCATGCGGACTATTCTGCCCAGGTCAAAACAACAATTTCTAATTAGTCAATTTTCACATTAAAAACAAAAATTAAAATTCATTTATCACAGTCACTAGTTTGTTAAAATCTTTATCACAACTTTATCAGTACGGTTTAAATGGTGATTGTGATAAATGAATTTTAATTTTTGTTTTTAATGTGAAAATTGAATAATTAGAAAATGTTGTTTTGACCTGGGCAGAATAGCATGAAGTTGAGTTTTTAAATCATTTAGTTAAAAAATTGTATTAAGATTGTCCTCGAGGATAGCCGGATTGGCCGAAACGTCCGGACTTGTAAGGAAATTAAAATTTGTTGAGACTTAAATGGATAAAAATTAAATTATTTATTTAAGCAACAATAATCAGTCTCAAGAAAATATATAAGATTATAAATAAACTAATTGTTCAATTAAAATAATACTAAACTGAAAATAAAAAAAAATGAAAGTACTTATGAAGTGAATAATAATAATACAAATTTACAATTAACGTAATATTAATGAGCTAATGAATTCGATATAAGGATGGAGTGAACTGGACTAAAAATAAAAATAAAATATATAATATTTATATTTATCATATATTACATTATATTGAATTACTTATAGATTCATAAATATCTTTATTTAATAATGCAAATGTTTAAATAATTAGTTTTATTGTTTGCTTTATAAACAAAGGATAATGTAAATGCGGCAGGAGTGCCTTAGGATATATGGCCTCTTTTGGGAAGAATATGTTTTACTATATACAGCCTCAGCGGGGAAATTCGCACGCTTAGGGCTTGTATATTGTTAGCCAATAGTAAATGAAAGAAATACAACTGTAAAGTTCCTTAAGTTAATTAATTCAATACATTGGCTCAAATGTTTATAAATTTGTCTCTTAAACAAAAATATGGTAATTTAAGAATACTCTTAATGACCAAAGATTTAGTTTAATTAAAACTTTAAATTGTCATTTTAATTATGTTTTAATTAAAAAATAATTCAATTCCTCAAAATAAAGTTCATATGTCTTTTTTTACTACTTGTAATATCCACTCCAATTGACTGATGCGAGAAAAAAAGGTTACTCTTTTATACACTCTAGGACACGTAACCGTTTCGTGCCGTATCTTTGTGAAGCAGTCTTCCTTAATACCATCTTCTAACTTCTGTTGCCACTTGGTCTGTCTATTCAGTTTTCATATATATCTTGACAAACTTGCTGCTGGTTCTTCACATCTCCTAAACAATTTCTACTGCTAATTCATAGTTCAAGGTTCATTCAAAGTGGGATATTCTTCGCGAGTTAAATCCTCAAATGTTATTAAATATATTTTACACCTTCGACAGTAGCATCCCAAAGCTGGAAAAAAGTTTTAAAATTTATTTATCTTTTTGTTAAATATAAAAATCTTCTCCTTATAATACATTTCTTAATAAAGAAACGGCTAGATTTTTTTTAATTTTCGCTCATTACTATATCTGTGTTCAGACTGAAGAATAACTAAATATTTAAAATTTTTAACACAATGGTGGTTTCGATGTTATACGTCGGAATTGAGACCTGGATCTATATCCTAACAAGACAAGCATAGCATTACCATTGACATTACATGCTATAATTTAAATACCTTATGCATGATACTGTAAAATTATTTAATTTTTTCAGTATATACTCGTATTATTAGTAACGATTTGTATCATTCTAATTTTACTTAATTATTCCTAAATTAGAAAATTATTATGGTTATTATTATTATCATACATCTGTATGTTTCTCTTATTATTTTTCGTTTTTCGTCATATCTTTATGACCACTTCCTGTATACGGGACGTATTTGAAATAGAAATATAGCCGTTAAACGGCTGGCTACCTCCTCCCCACTCCTCCACGCTTCCGCTTCATTGTCGCCTTCTGTTCAACCTTTCGCTTTGAACAGGTAGGTGGGTGGTCCTGATTGTTCTTTCCTCATTTAATATCATTTTTATTATTTTTATTTATATTTATTCTTTCAAGACGTTTATTTAATCTTTACTTTTTTTTCCGTATTGTTTTTTGTTTTACGTACGTCTCCTGTACTTTTTTAACTTTATATTTTACGTATTTTTTAAAAATTTTTACTCTTGCCATTGTTACTTATTTTTTATTCTTATCATTATTTATTCAAGTTTATTTTATACTGATACTATTTTATGTCTTCCTTCCTTTTTATTTATATGTAATTTCTTATCACTTTATTTTTACATAATATTTATCCTAGCTTAAATTACCTTATTGTAGTAATATTCTCAGTTTTTTTTGTATCTTTTTAGCCCTGATGAAACCCTGCGGACATTAAAGTAGATTCAAACTATTTGCTCTTTTTTTGACCGCAACCCTGACCATCTTCTTAAATTTTTACGGTCAACTATATATAAAATAATCTTTTTTTACATATTTAAAGCAGTATGACAATTAAAAAAACCTACAGAATAAAAATAAAAAGTGATTAGAACAAAATCTGTAAATAAACATAAATTATAAGTAATAAACATGTAATACATTTGATTGCAAAATAAACTATATCTAATAAACAAGATTTGAATCATTTTAGTTAACGTGTTGTCTATTAGTATATTTTTTTATAAGTTTGTGTTTTTTTTTTGTTTTTTTTTGTAGTAATGTCATGTTTTAGGCCCCTATTATTGTATGAATGGGTAATCGGAGATGAGTGCAAGAGAGAAAAAGTTGTGTACTGTTTTATAGTCAGTAAGTTAGACAACATACTTAAATTTCTGGTTCAACGAGAATAGTTGTTTGACTTATTAGTATACTTTAAAGATACTTCATACTTATGTTTCGGATGACCTCTAATTTTTGTAGTTTGTAGTAGTAGAGTCATGTGTATAGCTCCGGGGAAGTACGGAATAACTTATTATTAGGGGATGTATTGATTTGTATAGGATCAGTTTGTTTATTTAAGTATAGGATGATTTTGCTAATAATGTTATTTAGCTTAATTTCATTTGATTTATATATGTTTGGATTCGATAGTGCATTTAATTTACATATGTTTGGATGATATACATTTGTTCAATTATAAGTGATCAATTAATTGTACCTATAAGTATAATTAATTTACTGAGCCAGTGGAATTGTAGTACTATTAATGATTATATTATTACTTATGGACGGTGTTCTTTTATGGAATATGATAGCTTGTGTTTTCAGTTCGTTTTCCTTAATATTTGATTTAATTTATTTTTTTATGAAAATTAAATTCCATCATTCAATGCTTTATTAATGACAATTTTCAAAAATTTTAATTATAATACTTTTTAAAACAAATTTGGATTATATTTAACAGTATGTACCTGAACAACTGTTTAGGTAATGCTACTAAAGGTTACATTGAGCTGGGATGTTTCTAGAACAAACAGTTGGAGATCCTACTAAGCGGGTATTAGTGGGTAGGTCTTGTTGGACAAACACCGACCCCTCACCTTCCTGGACAATGAACTTAAGACTCATTCAGTGGAGTGTTCTGTATTTCCTGAATCTGTTTGTTCCGTACTGGCTGTAAATCCGTTCTGGACAGTATCTTCTCTCCAAGGGTACGCATTCACATAATATTGTTGGTATGGCCAATAATTATATTATAATCAATAGCTATTGGACAATAATTTCGCCTATACCTACTCTATGATTATTAGTACATAATTCGTATAAAAAGATCGAATAAGCTTCAAAGTGATACTCCCTTCACCTTAACTTTGTCAGTCAACTTCCTTCAAGCTTTAGTCGAGTACTGAGAAGAATATCTGTAGCAGTATCCAATATCAGTATGTTGAATCAAAGAGTAAAATCTACTGATGGTTATTATTACCATTGTAACTAAAAATAAAATAATATAGTATTGACTTTTTATATCATTTATAAAATATAATAATTAATGTTGATTATGATAGATTAAAAAATATCTTAATAGTGAATATGATAATTTATGATTAAAATAAAAATAATTAATGATTATGAAAAGTTATAGTACCTATTTAATAATGATTTATCATATGAAGATTAGTTTAAATGAACAGAATGGTTTTGTTAATACTCTCCTCACTGTTGCCGAAGGTAGCACTGTTAGTCAAGCTTAAATTATCTGATCTCCATCGATCTCCTATGAGAGAAAATGATTAGATTGATATAAGATAACAAAAATGCGCTTTAGATTACACTCTAAAGATGTTCAATTACCTAAGCCCAGTAGATATTATTAAATTTTATAGCCTAATAAAATAAATCGAAATAATTGGGAATCAGTTATTTCACCCCAACCAATAAAATCTCGATCTAGTTTAACCACACGAGATTATATGAATAGATAGTGTAGTTAGGGCCTAAATGGTTTGGGCTCTGAGATTGGCAATCACATAAACCGCGGGACCTAAGCATTCCTCTTTTTATTGTTTATCAGCAATCCTCTTAATCTCAGATGGGTTAAATTTTGCAATATCGAAGAGAAAATGCCTTGAGCTAATGACAATATTCAGTCTACAAGACCTTCGTGTACAGGTAGGATGAACATTTTAGTTGGACAAGAGATAAGTGGTTGTTTCAAGAAAGACATGTAGAGGACAAATATACGGGGAGAAATAAAATGGTGCAGGCCTTATATCCAGAATAATATAAAATCCAAGTTTATTATTTGAAAAAGTTAGCTCATCACGATCTAGAGCTATGCTCCTAAATAGAAGTTGTATTGTATATAATTCATATTATATAATCTTAAGTATTATTTGAACAATATAATAGGAAACAATTAAAGCGCTGCGCAAAACTTGCAGTCCAATTTATTAGACTAATATAAAATAATTAAAATTAAGTTTTTAATAGTTGTCCCAACTATTGTTTTTATGAAACCCACTGTTTTTTTAGGCCTGTATTATTCTTTTTCATCTATTAGATCCGAAGGACTTAATAGGAGTTCTAGTGTATTTCGTACTGGAAATTCGTAGTTGATCGATACTTCTGACACCCTTCTCACGAAGGGTGTATATATTTTTAAGAATATTATTAAAACTTTTTAAGGACCAGGGGCTAAAGTTGTCTTGAAGAATTTGCGTATGTCCGACAATATCTTCTTTTGTAATTTTAACTTTCATACTCTCGTCAAGTTTACTTCACGTCCCGCATTACATTTTGCTTGAAGTTTGTATGAAAAATTTAATAACCTCGTCAACTTCTTAAAAAAAGAGGAGCACTGTCGATTTTTCCCTCAGAATCTTCCTTTAATTTTATGTATTTATATTTGATAAATATCTCTCAGAACCTTTTGAAAAAGAGATGTTACCATTAGCCTTTTGACTTTGGTAGGTGACAAAATAACATTAAAAAAAATGATTAATTTGTTTGTATCAGTTTTATTTTTTTAGGACGTTTTAGAAGGTTGCAATGGCTCATAAAATAAAGCTAAACAACTTTGAAATAATTTAAAAAATAATAATAATAATTTACAAAAAATAAATTATTAACAGTGAAGCTTATTAATTCTTTAAGCACGTAAGAACTTGTCTAAAAAAAATGATACATAACTAAAACGCTGGGTATTTCTACTGCATACCGGGAGTTATCCTAAATATAATGAAATTGTAGTCACAAAGCGGAGGAAAAAAATTATAGCCAATTATTTGGTCCATATAAATCAGTGATATAGATTCATATAAGTAAGAATATATGCAGTCAAAGATCCCTTTTTACTTTCAATTACCAATTTTTGAGATATAAAATTAGTAGATGCAAAATTTGAAATTTGATTTTTTGATGTTTCTTTAGTTCAAATAACCTAGTCTCGGTAAATGGTGTGTTATTTGAACAGCCCAGCTTATAATTAAAAAATCGTACGAAACTGAAAATATATGAATAAGGTTTCTGTGTTAAATCTATACAATAAGTGTTCTTATTACCAGCTAGGTCTTATCAACATTAAATCAGTTTAACAGGGCTTAAACGACGCATTATATTAAAATACCTTATGCTTGTTTAAAATGAATTACCTCAGCAATAATAAACAATGTATAAATAAAAAATATCAAAGTCTTTGATTAATAATGAAAGGCAAAATAGAAACATGAGTTCGAATCACAAAAGGCGAGACCGCTCGATCTATACAATCGGTAGAGATCGAGCGGTCTCGCCTTTTATACATGTACATGTACACGGCTTGTATTAGTGAAAGAAATTTTTTTAACTGTGGTATTCTAGGCAGAGACTAAAATTTATATTTGTTAGTTTCATCTCAAAAAACTATAGAATACGAATTTTTATTTAAGTAAACTTTGTTGAACGAACTAGATTAGTTAGTGATTGATATATTAATTGTTATATTAAACATTTTAACAAATATAGTTCATGGTGCGTTTCCTAACTCTTTTGTTAATTGGTGATTCAATAAATTTTTTTTATTTTCTCGATCATTTGCTGTTTGGTTTTAACTTTTAGCAAGAATATATTTGAAATTTTCGTTAAATCTACTACTACTCGTACAAGTATTGTATTTCTTTCCTCTTTTTTATCTTTAAACCATTTTAAATCGGTTTCAATGGGCCCTATATAAAGGACCTCTTGGAAAAACAAGTAAAAGTTCTTCTTCCCCTAGTTTCCAAGTCAACTTGACTGGATTGGCTAAGTTTATAAAGCAGCCAGGTAACTAATAGGATTGACTAAAGCCACCGGCTGCCCTTGGAGGAGTTTGCTCCAGGAATATTATAGGAATTAAACCATTAGCTTTGATGGCTTGACTTGGATGGTATGTGCCAACTCAAACATCAAAGACGACATGGACAAACCGACTAACGGCTTGATCCTATATCTACGACCAATTATTTAGTTGTGTATGTACGACATAGGTGTTTGTAAACATGCGTATTCTGTCTATTTAGTGACGGTGGGTCTTGGAGTTAGTTGAATCGTAACCATTAATAGTTGCATACGCTTATTATATTTGGTGTAGTTTTTGTATTCTTATTTATTTATATTTTAACTTCAATGTTTTCTTACAAGTATAAATCTGCATATAAACAAATGCCGTGTTGTAAAAGATAACAAACTACGTTTATTTATCTGTGTTTGCTATGTGAAATGAGTTAAATCCAAAAATCTCTTTTCAAAAATAACAGTGTTAAAAGATGTATTCTTTTGCAGTTACTTTTTCAAGCCAATCATATGCATTAAACTTAATGAAAGGGTGTTTGCTACAGTTTAAGCCTCCTTATAATAAAAAAAAAACCAAAAACAAAAAAAAACTGCCTCTATCAATGCCGGTTTAAAAAACAAAACATTAATTCCGTTTTTACACTGAAAATACAGTAATTATACAGGGTGGGACAATATTTTGCTAAAAGTTTTTAATACGTTATAAAATGTTGAAATTTTTATGAACTTTTTGTTTAAAAATTTATTTATTGATAAGTAAATTTGAGGAAATCATAATGGTATGGTACAAGCATGTAGAGAAACTACCCAATGGTAGCACTCTAAAAACATTTTTACAATGTAAGGTCTCGAGGCCATCTTCTTTTCAGACGCCTCGAAGAATTGGCAGGAATAAAAGAGGAAGCAAGATTAGAAACTAATGGGTTTGAGTGGTTAGGGAGTTAGTAATGGAAGGATTGATGTCTGGTTCAGGCTAGATCGGTTACAAATTATGAACTTTTTTAAATTTATTTTTACATTAAAAAAACTGATCTTGTCTTACAGGTAAAAAAACCTTTATTTTGGGCAACTGTAAGTCTTAGTTGAGCCGAGAACTTTTATATCTTTTCTTTGATTTCATTTTTACGATTTTTCCTAATCACACTTCGAAAAGGTCATAAATTATTCCTATTAATTTCGAAATATGGGAGAACTGTAGTGCATCATATAATAACGCGAATGTAAGTGTCAACTTTAAACGCACTGCTAAGGCAAGAAATTGTATTAAATATGAACCATTTTTGAACAATATTTAATGAGTAGAAACAAATCTTTGATATTTGTAAAACAAAATCATTTATTGTATGTTTATAAAAATAAAGAATAATTATCTAATCATAGACTAATAGTAAAAGAATTCTTTAAAAAATAAATCAATTATTGATTTAGAATATATTTATAGTTTACAAAAAGTAATTTTCGATAGTTACAATTGTGAAATGTAACTCATATTGACGGTATTTGATTTGTTAAACTTAAATTGAGTTAATTTAATAGAACATAAACATAGATATGAATGGATAAAAAAAAAATTAAGCAGTTGGACTGGACCTAGCCTTGCTATAAAAATTTTGTTACGATTTAGATGGTAAGGCACATGAAATCTCTTAAACGTTTAAACATATATTAATTACAGGATTCAATCAATATATTTGTTTTTATTATGTTTTAGTTATGTAATTCATAACATGCGATTTGTTTGAATAGCATATATCAATACATGTCGCATATCGGTTTGCATAAATAGTGGTACGTTAGTCAAAAAAGAAAGTTTAGGTTTGAAATGGACGTATTTTAAAGATATTACCGTAGACAGGGGTTTTCTTTCTTTCCTGTGGTCCTTCTATAAACTGTTCTAAATCTATTAGGGCTGTAAAAAGGTTACATGTCTCTACGATACAATCTATAAAATACAAAACTTTTTTTTTGTCATTTGTCGCTATTCAAGCCAAGCTGTGATATTTGTTTTTTGTTATTAATTTCTTTTAATAATGATGTAGAAAATGAATGATAGAAAAGTAAACCCTATTTCGAATTAATTTTTTATAAGTTTAGCAAAAATCTTTTTGCCGATCTCTGCCAGCTGAGAAAAGAATTCCTTTCACAATGTTGAATAGATTCTTTAGGGAAAACTCGGCTCCGTGATTATATTTTTAATTTTTCTTAAATCTTTTCCACAGCCGGTAGTGTTAAATTTTTAAAGGCGAGGTAAGTTGACTTTTGTCGTGAAAACCCTACTACGTTTTAGCGTAAGGGTCTAATAATAAGGGATCATAAATTTTGTATAGCGAGGTGTAATTATGATAGGCATCTTTAATGAGGCGCTGTAGCTTAGTGTTCCCAAACCTTGGGGGGCTTTACCGCCACTTAGTATTTTCAAAGGAAAACCCTTCAGCTTCCAATGAAAGTTTTTGTAATGATTAGGCCTCTTGGGTGATAATTTTCCGCATTGTATAGTTCTAATGTTATTTCGTTAACGAATTTTATGAACCTTTGTGAAAAATTGTGACAAAATTCGAAAAAGTTTCAATCAGAGAAGAGAAGTTTAAATTATTAAAGGAAAAAAGGGTGTTTTCTAGAAAAATCAGTGAATAAATATATCTCGAAAACGGATTGAGATTGGTGGTAGTTTAAGCATCGGAAACTGTTTAACTGTAAATGTTATTTTTTAAATTATATTTAATGATGAATAATTAAGTAAATGGTAGATATCATCGGTTTTTTATTCTCATATATTACCCTGAATGCAAAAAATAAACAACCATTCTTAATTCATATAATTTTTTCTTCTAGGACGTATACTGTTGTGAGTCTCCCTGTTCAACATTTATATTCTAATATTTTTTTTTAAATAAGCACATCTTTAAAATAAGGGACCCATTATCCTCGAAACGTCCTAGAAGAAAAAAAATATATAAATATGAGATATTGTCTTTTTAACTTTTGACCTTAAGGTAACATATAAGATTTAAAAAAAAAATTATAAATGTTGGTAAAACAAATTAACAGGTATCAGGAGTATAGACCATATATAGATGAGATTAGTCTTAGTTAAGAACATTTACAATTAATTGCACCAATTTTAACAACTCACTAACCCTAGTTGTCTGGGAACTGCAAAAAAAAAACCGTGCCCGTGTAGGCTGGCGTATTTCCGTAACAACGTATACTCTATGCTAATATTACATAAATATAAATTAAAATCAATCCAATGTTATATATTTAAAATAATAAACCAGTTCACATATTGAATTCAGATATTTATTCATTGTTGTGAATGACTCTCAGCATCTATAATCCTCTTACCCCCACCACCTCACTCTTACCCATCCCCACCACTACCTTCTCCGTTACGGGACACTTTTGCCGCATGACTCTCAGCATCTATAATCCTCTTACCCCCACTACTACACTACTAATTACCTCCCCCACAATCTACTTCCGTTACGGGACACTTTTTCTAACATGGCATCCCGCAAAATGATTTATAAGACGTTGTCACGTCAAAATCTACTTCCGTTACGGGACACTTTTTCTAACATGGCATCCCGCAAAATGATTTATAAGACGTTGTCACGTCAAAAACAGTAATTAGTCTAGAGTATTCTCAAGGACGATTCCACGCACCACACTCCTGAGAATGCTTTGTCAGGTTGATTTGCATCCGTTACACACGAATAGGATTCGTCATCTCTACAGGCGAAATTACATTTCTGTGAAAGCTACTATAAATAGTCTTGAACTATTGGAAATTAGGTGATGGTTTGGGTATGACGAAAAAGGAAGAAGCTATTTACAATATATATTTTAAAGCATCACTGATGTTAGATAAAGTAGTTATTATGTAACGTAAGGTAAAACCAAATAACTACTTAATGACCCTAGGTGGGAAGATGTTTCACAACAAAATTGTATCATATTTTTTATTAGTAAAAAACTCCAAACTGTGGGGAGCATGTTTTGAGACATGCATCGATTCAGTCTGGAACGACACATCTAGTTCGTATTCCACCCAAGTCTGAGTCCCAGAAACTAGAATATGAACTGGGAAGTGGTCGAGTTTAGGTAAAGTTGGGTAAGGTCTTGCCACTAATATCGGCAACAAGAAGCAAAAGGGGCCAAGTTGCGCGCAATCTAACTTGCTTGCCATTTATCGCTAGTCTTAATGAGGACTCTCTTGTTGTCAAAAGTTTTCTCTAATAGCTTACCTTTACTGGCTGGGAGTGTCCCTGGCCAATTGAAAACAGGTTTTGCCTGTGGCGTAGCTAGCCAAATGTTGTAGGGGTGAGTGGGAGGAAGGAGAGGACAGGAATGTACTGGGAGAGGCCACCCCTCACTCTCTCTTAACACAAACATATCCGTATAAAAATCAGATACAGTTTTCAAAACAAGATTTAAAGAGACCTCTGTATGAAGAATCTTAAGATTGATAGATTTATTTATTGATAGATATTACAATCTGCCACACAGTTGATGAAGAATCTAACTGACATTTCTTCGATAGGCAGAAGGATATAAAAAAGGTCTTTATTTACAAATTCCATGTAATATTACACAACTTAAAAACAAACTATGATTATTTAAATTCGAATGCCTCATTAATCCATGTTGCAAAAGAATACCTAATATACTCTCAAAACTAAATGTATATACTGTACATGAATAAATTTACAAATTTATTCATAGTCTTTTTCAACCTTGCCATATCTCTTTAAACTCGTTAATAACCGAAATATGAAACTACACAAAAAACAACTTGTAGATAACATAAGTTATCCACACATACATTACTGGAAAAATTATCAATAAACGATCGGCACTTTATGGTATTTCAAATATTTTTATATCCAAATATAGTATATTTATGATATATAATATAATATATAATATAAATTATATAGAATTAATAGAAGTTTAGGTATATATTACGAACAGTTAGGGGGTCACGGTAGCAGCGCGGTAACGAGCCAGTCTACCAACCCGAATGTTATGAGATCGAGTCCCGGGCCATACCCGGAATTTTTTAAGCATATAAATATGCAATACTCACTCACAACCTCCCCCTGGCATTTGTGAGGACTGTAAGCCAATGGGTGGCATTCACAAAAATAGTCGTGGGCATAACGAATCCACCCTATGAAAACCTCGTCATGAGACGTGTGATGTATTTCCTAAGTACATCGCGTGAGTCTTTGGATCTCTATGGTCTGTCGCGCCCAATAATAATAATAATAAGGAACAGTTAGAATCCCTGGAGATATTTATTTACATCTACGGGTTTTACTAACCTATATTTTACATTTTTATAGTACCTATAATCTTATTAATAAATTATTTATTGATTAGTAATTAGTCTGTCAGGATTTGCTTAATTCCTGACATATGAACATCATAGAATATATGGTACTTTTATATCAGGAAACTTGTATAAGAATAAAAAATATTTTAGTGATTTTTTTTTCATATCGTTCAGGACACGATAGGTGTTTATTAAAAATTCTTGTCATATTTGGACAAGGTTTAGAATGCCCAACATTTCGTCTCAGCATAGTGCATACCTGAAGTCCACTAAAATACTAGAATATCTATCTTGGTATATCAACTTCTATATGGTGGAACAGAGTTGCATTTAGTATTTTTATAAAATTTTATTTATTAGTATTTTAATTTCTAAATGTAATACATTAAGAAGAATTTTGTTTGCTAGTTTATATTGCTCCTTTATTTGTTAATTATTTTTCATTACTATTGTACACTGTTTTCTTCCAAGGAGAAGTTTTAAATCTCCATAATTTAACAATTTCACTATTTGTTATGAAAAAAAAAATTCATAACAAACTTCCAGTTGACAGAATGTCTATCTCCATTAAAACATTCTTAGCATTTTCAATATCGATTCTATAACAATTTAAAATTGAATTAACGAACATAATGTTGATTTTAGTAAACTATGAAATTTTTGTCAAAAAATAAAATGTTAAAATTTTCAAACGTGAATCATTATTAAAAATACATTTCTAAAAACAATTATAGTTTGTCAATCTGTCT
Source organism: Halyomorpha halys (assembly GCF_000696795.3). Classification (NCBI taxonomy): domain Eukaryota; kingdom Metazoa; phylum Arthropoda; class Insecta; order Hemiptera; family Pentatomidae; genus Halyomorpha; species Halyomorpha halys. The sequence goes on from NW_027106937.1 coordinate 915,162, forward strand.
ACTGAGAGGCTTATTTAGAAAATTAGTGGGGGGAAATATTGTTACAATTAATAATGTGGAAATATTTTGTTGTGAGATGAAAGAGAATTATATAACGTGAAATTTTTGTTATGCGCGCACCGCACCAGATTTTTTAGTGATATTGTCACAAAATTTACCAAAACTAAAGAGGTATAGTATCAGTATTAATAATGACATAAAATATTTGTAAGTAGCCTCAGAATAATGAGCACATAGAAATAAACAACATTCTTTATTTAATTACATTTATAGTAGAACGCCTTAAAAAAAAAATAATAAGAAGAAATGGGCATGTTTCAAAGTAATTGAGCCCTTGAGAACAGAATTGTTTTCAATCCGTTCTCAACAAAATTAATTGTTATAAAAATTATCTAATTAATTGTTGAGTGTATCAACCTCACTTTTTATATGTTTGTGACTGACTAGTTTTTATAGAATAAGTTGATACCTCTTCTGTAAAAACTTTATAGAACTTCTTTTAAAGTTCTGTTTTTTTCAAAGCTTCAGGCTGGACTTACATCACTTTTTCATTCAACGCTTCTATTTAAGTAATGAAGAAAAAAAAAACCTAGCCTTGGCCAATTAATTATGCTGCTTACTTATAATTATTCTGAGAAGTTGATTTCAGTCATCTTATGCTTCCGTTGACTTTGTCATTTTAAAATTACGACGTTTACAGTTTATATTTATTTTACACACTTTAATAATACACGAATTTAACAGTAAAATAAATTAGGCAATTGTTATTTTTTCATTTATTCAACTTGAATTTTATCCTCTAGTTTACAGTTAAAATTTGTTGAAGAAAATTAATTTTTTTTTAGCTATGGCTGTTTGTGTTCTAAAAATAATCCTTCAGTTTTTAACTTTTCGATTTCTTCAATTAAAATATTTTTAACTTGTATATTCTTGTTAATTTCTTTGATAATCATATTAAAATGATTAATTATAAGTTTTAACTTAACTATTAGGCATGAAAGAAAAATAATAAATTGTCTGTGTTTTTAATAGGAATAATTTTTTTTATTAGGAAATATCAATCATGAAGACTTAAGAAAAACCTTATGAACTACATTATACCAACAACTTTTAATATTTAACTATGTGGTAATAAACATTTATCACAGCTTTATTCCATATCTATTTCACTTTATCATAATCTATTTTCACATTTTTTTAATGTTTTGGGCAATTTATATTCACCCTATTTGTAAGAATTTATTTTAAATTATGCTTATTTCCTTTAATTTACTAATGCAATTAACTGCTTCAGCACAAGTTGGGGGACAAACTTTTCGGAGTTCTCCAAAATGTTTGTAAATATTTTGTGTAAGAATATATGTTCGTTTTTTTTTATCTTTTTTAAAAATTTTATTATCGTTTTGTTTATCTCCATATTTTGAATTAATTAATACTGTATGCAAGTATGATATTGATGAATTATTTTAGAGCTCTATTATTCAATGGACTTAATAGAGACAGATAGTGATAATTTATTAATCAAACAAATACATAAAAATAAATCTTCAAAATTATAAAAAGGAAAGTTTAGACTCTGGTCCTTGGTTAGTTGTTTTAGGAAAAATAATTAAGAAATGCTTTCCAACTTTTTAATGAAAATCAATTTATGAATGTTAAAGTAAGTAGTTTATCTAAAAAGCTCTAAGAGAAATGCCGAGCTTAGAAGTTTGCTGGAATAAAACCTTTTTAAACACTGAAACTTTTAATCAGCATTCAGCTTATATTATTAGATATGCCCGTAAAACTCTATAATTTACTCTTTCTTTGATGAAGTTAGAAAGAAAAACAATACTTTGGTGTTAGAATATTTGTGTAAAAGATGTAATTTCTATTAGAAGTTAAAAAATAATTGTAGAACTAGATTTTTAATATTTAAATTCTTTCGTTTTATTTTAAGCGAAATTTTGATGATCAGAGGTATTAACGTCAATTTGTTGTTTGGTTTAGAAAGGAACACGATATTATCCCTTATTTAGCACCATTAAAATATCATAGACAACTTCATATTCGTCTATTTAGGAAACTTTCGAAAATTCATGGCTCTTAAGAATGATGTTTATGTAATCATTTTATTATAGGTCCATGACTACAAATTGTTTATTTATTTCATTTTTTTAACTGAATAAATTATAGTTGTAATAAATAATGAACTATAAATGTGCTCATTTATCACTATCACCCATATTTCATGAATGTTGTGTATTGTGATATTATATGCAGAAATCAATTCGCTATCTCAGTACAACCTCTATTTTTGCAACTCATTAAAAGATAAAGACGATAAAGCTTTGAAAGTAGTATAATACCTATAATAATGTAAAATTGATAATTTTAGAAGCTTTGTTTTATAGAAGTATCTTAAGCTCTGAGGGTTTAGAATAGGTGATATATTTTTAAAGTAGCTTTATTCGGTTTTCATTGTTTTTATTTGTTTTAATGAAGGAGAAAATGTAACTACTTGTCAGTTTGTTTTTAAATAGAAAGAAATTAATAAACCAGTTTGCTCTGATAAACTGTTTCGTATAAAGTTCTCGAAGGCATGTTTGGTCCCTACCTAATCGTGTAGGTTAGATAGGAATAGTTTGAGGTGTTGTGCTTGATTGGTAGCGTTCCATCCTTGTCAACTCTGTCTCCTTTTCCTGGTGGGTATTTTAGACATGTCTTCAGAAAGTTCATTCTGTTTATAAGCGTTTATATTATTGTTTCGATATTTTATTAAGTAGAGTTTCAATTTTAAAAGAAAAATTTTTTTTAAAATTTATTTAATGTGGTTTACAACTATACAAATAATAAATACAATAAGTAAATATATTTCATATACACTTGAAAATCTTGGGAAGGAACCACCCATCGGTGGTACTTCAAGCATTAATTTAAATTAGAAGGTCCCGTGGCAATCTTCTTTTCAGACGCCTCGGAGGATTATCAGGGATTGTTAAGGATGAAAGATTAAGAATTAATGGGTTAGGAGTTTGGAATGAAAAGACGCATATCTGTTTGGACCAAATCTGCAACGAATGGGATGTTAAGGTCTTTGTGAATGAGTTTATTTGTAACGTAATAAGGAGGATCAAGGATTTTACGTAGGATTTTGGATTGTAAGGATTTGATACGGGTGGAATTTGATGGTTTGGTAGAGCCCCAGAGCTCAATTCCATATGTCCAAATTGGTCTGATTATCGTAGTGTATACTAATTTTTTGTAGTGAATGGGATTTTTTTTTTTTTATATAGGAGGTATGCTATATGTATATCTGGGTGTTAATGATACCTTGGATTGCCTTTTGACATTATAAGGTTAGGTGAGGGGTCCAGTGAAGGTAGTGAATGGGAAGTTTAGAGCGTTTGTGAAGTACGTGTTGTAGCAAACGGAATCTACGAGCAGTTTCTTGTCGTTTAAAAAAAAAAAAATAATTAAGAAAATATTAGATGACCGTGTTGAAACGTTAAAAAATGTAGAATACGTACACTAGATTCCAGCGGTTTATCCCAATCGTTTAATTATTATTGAATGCCAGTGGAGGTTGAGTGAAGGTATTGAAAATTATTTATATGATGCTATCAAAAAATGAATTACATTTACGTATCCACTGAAAATAAATCATAATTATGAATAATAAATATGAATAAGTAAATAATAATACATTTTAGTATTTTATTTTTTATTAAATTAAATTGTATGTTTTATTTTTATTTAAGTTGAGACCTTAAAGTTGTTATAAATGTTAAATAAATTATGTTTTAATTATATGTCAGCAGATTTTATTTTTATGACTAATATATTTGTATTTGTGTATGTTTGAAAGATATATGAAGGGTAAGAAATAGTGCAATGAATGAATTATGTGGCGCACAAGAGACGAAAAATCTTTGTTCAAGTTATAAGTACTGTCGAATAATGAGATAACTCATTTACTTAACTTCATGGTTACATAGCTCGACAGTAGGGGAACAGAAGCTAATGAAGAGAAAAGAAGAGGCACAGCAGTGACTATAAACCAGCCTGTACGCTATTCATTGGTGTATCATTCAAGACCTTTTCAACCTAAATGTCCAATCAGGCTTTGAATGAGGCTGGCTCTATAGGTCCGCTGTTGGTTCATCAGTCAACAATCAATCATTCGTTAACGGGCTGTCCGAAATAACCGGCCATTTTTGTCGAAAATCCGCGGGGAAAATCCGCTGAGAACTCATTTTTATTTTAAATTGACTCGTCAGTGAACTAAAAGTTCTTTGTATTATCTCTAATAAGGTGTTAGGTTCTGTCCAAATATTGCTGTATGGTACTGAAAATAAATAATAATACCTCATCAAAATGAAGTTCATGTATTGAGAATTATAATGCGATACGCGCATAACACAGCTTCAACTTTGAATGGAAAATTTTTGGGAAGCTAATGGAATATAAATATTAGATCACAGCACCTATTCATTTAAAACAATTCATTAATATTTTTGAATGGGATATGGTCCGAGTGCGGTAAAAAAAAAAACTCACATAGTAAATAATTATACTATTTTATTGAGCCAACGTTTCGCCCCACGTTGCAGGGCTTCGTCAGGGCTAAAAAAGATACGAACACTATAGTTAAAATAAGGAAAAAAGAAAAAACTTAAGTGTAAAATAACAGGGGTATAAAATGAAAAGTAAGATATAATAAATAAGAAAAATTAAAGGTTGTAAATAGTAAATGAAAAGGGTAATAATAAATAAAGTAACATATAGATAAGAGAAGAAATATTAAAGAAAGTACAAATAAAGAGATGAAAAAATAAAAAAAAATAATACAAATCAAATGATGAGACAGAATGCATACCTGTTTTGCGGCAGTCAAAGACAAAGTGACAATTTGTATTGGGAGGAGTGGGAATGGCAGTTATGCCACAATAACGAAAATAATTTGTAAAGAACATATTAAAAAAATATTTAAATTAGGTGAAAAATAAATGGTAATATACATAATAGGGGGAGAAGAAATATTAAAAAAAAAAAAGATAGAAAAACAAAGGAATAACAAAAAATGAAACAAACAAAGGAAAAGTAAAGTATAAAATAAGGGGATACAATGTGTGTAAGTGATTAAGAAACAAAATATACCAAATGAGCGGGGATACAGAAAAGTGTAAAATATAATAGAAAATTAATAATAAAGTAATTAATATAAGTACACTTAAGAAGGTAACACATGAATATAAATTAAAAGATAGATACATGAATATAAATGAAACAGGAAGGATAGTGAATATAAAAATAATTAAAAAAAAATTTTGAGAATTTAGAGAAACAAGAATAAAAGATATGACAAGAAAGTGGGCTTCTGAAATGCAGAAAAAAGTGAAAAAAAAGTATTATGAGGATTTTATTATGTTCAAAATGTATCAATATGTAAGGGAGATGCGGTCTTTATCAACTTTATGATTGCCGGAATTCTCAGTCAAATTTATGTAAATGAACTCTGAGATAAGACTTTGGTGTGGTTGGGGACAGTGGCAAGAATGGAAGGATTTTCGAAATTAAAAGTATGATTCAGGTTTAATGCGTGTTCTGATAATTTAGATGCAAGTGGATTAGATGGTCGATGGAAGTTTTGTGCTGGGAAATGCGGTTCTTAAGTTGGTTTTAATAATTAATGGTTTAATATTTTTGTTTCGTTAATCAGACAGTTTACCATTTTAAACAAACAAAATTAAAAGTACCTACTTTAGATGAAGCCAATTTGAAAATTCGGGTTTTAAGTTTTTTCAAACTATTTCAATGAGGAAAAGACTTTTATAGTGATTTATCATCAGAAAGTTTTCGAGCTAATCGTAAAAGAATGTACAATTGTTAATATAAGAGATCACTTTCCCGGTCTTAGTTACTAGACTTGATGGTCTAATATATATATATATATATATATATATATATATATATATATATATATATATATATATATATATATATATATATATATATAGATATAGGTGTTATATTAGAGAATGAATTAAGTTTTCTACATGAAATTCTACATCATTTATTGCACAGCAAGATAAATTAGGTTAATGAAAGTAATTAATTAAAGTAAAAATTACGTTAACAGTTATGCATGTTACATTATATGAGCATAATAGACGTAAATCAGTTTCAGCTTAGCTAAATTGCAGATATTTTCCTGTTTGATTCAATATTTCAAATAACCGGATACAGATAGTATAAAGCAAACATGAAAGTCAGGTTAATTATAAATCTGATTTTATTTTTTAAATAAGAACTCTGCGTCACACCCGAATGAAGTTTTTTTTTTTGCCTTTTGTCTTTTCTAATTGTTCGTCAGTTATTCAGCATTAGATGTTATGTAAAGGAAGTTTGCAATTTCCTTGGTATCCTATTCATAGGCTTTATTTTAGCAAGACAATTGCTAGCTTAAAAAAACCTCTCGCCTCAATAATGTCACAACACACTTAAACATTTACGTTCAAAATTGTCTAGAATTTTACTTCTGTTATCTATATATTTTTATCTATGTTATATTTTGCTTGTTAAAATTTTAAGTCACTCTCACTTTTTTTTTTTTTAATATTCCTTATTTCCCCTCATGTTGTTCAATGGATCACAAGGTTTTGTAGTCAGACTAGTATTAAGAACTAAATTTAATAGTACAAGAGCCATGAAGAAAAAAAGGCAGTTATTTCACCCCAATTTTTTATTACTCTTATGAAAACCATGTTAATTACTTGTAAAAACTGACGAATCTGCCAAGTATAGTTAAGGGGAATAAAAAATTTCAATGCGTAAAAAAAAATAATTCTTCATTCGGAGCTCTATATCTTTAAAATTAGTAACAATACTAGAAAACCTAAGAGAATATTATTCAAAGTAGAGTAAATTTGCTAAAATATGAGCTCTAATAGAGCTTTCTCGTTTTTTTTTAGTTCTCGAGACATAGCTTTTTAAAAATCAACATATGGTTGTGTATTTCAAAACAAAATTTAATGCACTATAGTGGAGTTGTTTTTTAAATTCGGCGTTTAAGCTCTGTCAGATTATTTCAATGAAGATAAATTCTAGCTGATAT